>NC_056727.1:1057444505-1057512005 GCF_019279795.1 Protopterus annectens | reverse complement strand
ATGCATCATCTCATTCTCAGGACTGCTCCTTGTTCCAAGTGTAGGCTGGTTTTGAACCCATTCTATCATCTGAAATGTTAGATGCACTTCGGAGGACAGAATCCACTATATGTGCTTGCTACCAAAAAAACTTGTATTTGTCTATCTGGCCATAAGAAGTTATAAATTATTATTGTCTTAACTACACTTAAGTTATGGCTTTAATACACTACAGATTCTAGGCATTTATGTGCTGAAACAGCTGAAATGAGGTGTATTACCAAAATTAAAAGTGTTTTTTTTTTTTTTTTTTTTTTTTTTTTTTTGCAGGAAGCAAGTCTCTCTGCACATCAATATAATTCATAAGTACAAATCCCTAAACACTGTTACCATCTCTGGCTATGATTATTGTACCTTACAGAAAGAATAATCATCTGCGGATTGAAATGATTGTCACTCTTTCACTGAAGTGTACTGAAGTCAGGTGTGACAGAACTCTTAATAACAAAGTATATACATCTCACTCTAAAATGAGTTGGGCAACAAAACTCCAAGAAAATGACAGTTTGAGCCAGTATACCAAAGACATCTGGTAAGTAAAAGTCAGCTAACAGGACAATATCCTCATTTGTCCTTTGAGCCACTGTCAACAGATTAACATTGAAACGGGTATCACACGTGCTCATAATCACCATAAAAATTGCGCATAGATATTTTTCCCCATGCCTATTACAATCATTCTTATTACTGTATCTTTATATAGAACTATTGCCTTATTCTTGGATTCCTGTAGGCACCTTACATAATCCCTATGATTAGCAATGTTTGAAAAATAAAAGCCTTTCTATGAAATTTTGAAGCTAAGCCATGAAAGTTCTATGTCTTTTCAGCTCTTGATCTGTGCTTCACTACCTCCTCTTGTCTTTCACTGTCTCACTCTTTCCATTTTATATTCTGTTCCCTGCTGTTCTTATTCCTTGTTTTATATTTTGAACATTCTATGAACATTTTTATTTAACCATTGTGTTAGCGCAGCAAGTAAATAAAGGTAGGTAAATAGATATGCTCAACTTTAATTAGGTCTATGCATCAAGTGCAAAAAAATCCATCTTTCTTCATTAAAGTGCCTTCGTGCTATGTGTCTCACAGGATCCATAAACTCACAGAGTTTATTGGGCACATGACTATAATTTTATTTGTTCACTTTTTTCTGTAATTTCAGTGAAGAAACTGTGGCTGTCAATACATTAGTGGATGTCATGGTAAATCCTTGTTGCTTCATGAGTTGTTGACTTAATAGGAAACATTGCCTGGAGATTCAGAACTGGCTGATAAAGGAAACAAAGCTCTCATTCTGAAACAACCTGCCCGAAGAATAAGAATAAAAATTAATCACCTTAAAGAATACAATCTAAAATACCACTGAACTCTCTTTACATGAAATAGATGCTTGACAGTGTTTGCAAAAATACACTAGAGGCAATTCTAGGATAATACACATATGGCTTGTTCAAGCAATAAAATGAATGGAAAGCAGCTGCTAAAATATTGACATTATAGCTTTTTTCAAGCTAGTAATAAAAGTTTCATCTCAGTGAGTTTATATTGTCACTGTGTAGTTGTATTTGTCTGAATAACACATTTTATTCAGTTCATATTGCCCCTATATAGTTGCCTTTACCTGAATGGCACATTGTATTTAGTCCACATTGCCACATACACTTTTTTCTGAATAACACATAAATATATATATATATATATATATATATATATATATATATATATATATATTCAGGTTAGCCATGTCTGACACTTTACTTCTTCACAGCAATTGTTAATTTGCTTCCACAATGCTTGAAACTTCAGTTCAGTCCTTACATTTGCCTCCTACTCTATTATGCAAATATTTTTGCAGTTCTGATTTAAATATTTCTAAAGGAACGAGGAAAGAAAATGGATGAAAAATAGAAATGGAAGAAATAATGAACGTTGTTTTTAAGGATGTCAAGGAAGTTTTTTTTTTTTTGAAAACCTGTAGCATCTATATAATTTGACATTGTGTTGATGATCTTGCAGGAAAATCAGAAAGACATTTCAAGATATGTGACATCTGTTCTACCCCCTGCATTTTATAGTAGTAAATAAAATGAGTCCTTTACAAGCTTAGCAAATCGGGCAGTTCACTTGTCTATCGTGTCATTGCAAGAGTGTAAACGTAGACCTTGATGGACCTGAACTGTTTCTTAGCCACAGTGAATATTAGTCCAAATCATTGTAAAGAGGCTTTAGAAATTCGTTTCTTTTATTGTAGGTAGGTGTATTTGTGTGTATTTATTTATTTAATTACTTACATGTTTCTGTGCTTGGTACTCAGTTTTTATTTGCGGGATTCAAAATTCGTAACATTAACCCCTTTTTTGTTTAATTCAGAATGCATTTTATTTACATTGTCAGCATTTTGAATGTGAACAGGAACTTCACAAATTATATTAATAATTTCCCTTTTATGAGGTAGCCCATGTGGTGTTTCATTCCATGTTGTTACATTCCCAATAATAAAACAGTATTATTGCTCACAGGGAGAGAAATGAACAGAAAGAATGAGAGAGAGAGAGAAATTGAAAGTGCGCTTCAGCTATATATCCGCGTGAGAATTCAGAGTGTTCAGTTTATCTTAAATGGAATTGTTAACGTCAGTTTGGAAACAGTTATGTCATCATAATTTCACCTCCCCCACCTTGTTTGCAGATAAGATGACAGGCAGATGACACAGCAAGTAGTGTCTGGTCACCTAGAGTTGAGAGGAGCCAGGTGCCTATCAAACAGAGGAGAAGGTAGGCCTTAGTGAAGAAGGGGCGTCAGTATCCTGAAGAAATAAATCGAGGTGCAGTTCTCAGGTAGGCCTGTTTACTACAGGATCCAGTGAAAGAAGTAGACCTTTGCAGAGCTAAAACTTGACCGATCAGTGCATGAACTGGTGGTAGGAATAACTACCGATTTGTGGTGGTCTTTTATATATACACCAGCAAATTTTTATAGAACATTGCACATTAGAAGATAAGGGGGCGGTGGGGTTGGTAGTGGAATAGCACATCTTGTACAAGTGCTTTCTCTACCATTAGTCCCTCACTGTGGTTGGCTGCATTACCCATGGCCACTATCTTTCATCTATCTATCTATCTATCTATCTATCTATCTATCTATCTATCTATCTATCAAAAATATTTATAGGAAAATAGATACACATAATAAATGGATATGTATTAATGATACAGTACAAGGAAAATGGTTAACTGTAGCATGAACAAACACTAAACACTAACAGTAAGGAATAATAGAATGATAGATAAAAAGTTAAAATGAAATTTGATTGTTAGAAATGGCTATGCAAAGCAAAAAATTTGCTATGCTGATCTAGATTCATACAGTAATTTAGGCAGCTACAATGGGGGCAACACAGGATCAGAAAAAAAAGTAATGACCTTTATGGCCCAAGTCTCATTTATATTTTCCTGCCTACCAACTATAAAGCATCTTCTCAATCAGCCATTACAGCATCTGATGGGGTCTGCCATCCAGGTAGCCTTGAGAATGATTTGAACTCTCACCAACATTCTGACAATGACATTTTTTAATGCTTCTGTTTTAGGTAATGGCTTTCATAATGAGGTCAATACTAATAATGATTCAGTCTTACAGGATACATTTGAAAAGATGTATTGTAGGATTATTTGATTCCTTTGGACATGGAGTCTTGACAGACTGAAAGACAAGGTGGGATTGGAGAGAGAATGACAGCAAAAGGTTATGCCAGTGGACAGTCTGGCACTTTCACCAAGGGAGGAAGAAAGGACTAAACCAATCTGGTTTTAACGTCTGGATTTCCATTGGATCCACTGCCCCTTGAGGGACCAGATTGGATGCCATCGTTAACACTGATTATGCAGGGTACTAATTAGGATAGTGGGTTGTGGGAGCTCAGCAGGATTTTGAAAGCTAGCAGAGAGAATGCATAAAAAAAAATATTCTGCTGTCAGTTAGGGAAAAGACATGGAAAGGACAGTGAATCAAAATCATTAACTTCCTTAATCTAGATCAGCCTGGTGATAAGGACCTTATGTTCATAGGTCTGTACTAGGCTAATGGGCCTGGATCATTTACAAGCCTAGCCCATAGAAGTGCCCTGGCATTGTGCCACCCAACGTTAGTTCCCAGTGCCTCTATCAAGTAGACCCAGAGGAGTGATTCCCGGGGTGAACTTTCTATTTCCCATCCACTCATCAAGATTTCTCTTGAAGAAGGCCAGTGAGGTGCTCTGCTTGACATGTAAAACAGCAGTCCCAAGTGTCGAAACCATGACCCTGAGCACTATAGTCAGAGGAATGTACCTCTATACCATCTGAGCTGTGTCAGTATAGATGTCAGTATTAACAGTGCTTGCTACCTGTCAATCTGCTAAATATAGGGTAGGAATATGGTATAAGCAGGTGATGGGGTTTATATTTCTAATGGCGGTGACATTAGAAAAAAAACAAACAAACCAAGATGACCTCTTATTATATTGAAGGCATAGAGGATGAGGGGGTAGTCACACCTAGCTGATATATAATAAGCGCTTCAAGAAACTGACTGCAGTGGATAAAGTACTCATACAAAATGTAAGGCATTCCAAAGCAAGGCTAGGAGTTATTATTGATATGGCCCAGCCAGCCAGGGCAACAGAAAAATCAAATGTAGTGGCTGAACCCATGTGGCGGCATTCATTGCCACTTGGCATGACATGATTGCTTGCTATTTTTTTGCATTTCTGTTTGAGGTGTGCTAGATTGCAACAAATCTTTCAGGGAGGAAGAGGATGTAGGTTCTCACCCATAGATTGTGTTTCTGCAGGTAGGATAAAGGGGCTCCTTAGGGGCACAACAAGCAGAAGAAGAAGTAATCCTTTCATTGAGAAAGGGACAACCCACCCACTTGGCAGGACAGATACTGTGAAGTCAATATATCACTTAATTGGAAGGTATAAGAGCATTGTTTGAAAGGTTGTCTGAGCAAGAAGAATGCACAATTGTTTGTACAAGTCTTCAATAATGGGTTCTTTTTACTAGCAGACTCCCAGATAGTGAGCAAAAGTGTAGGAAATTAAAGTCAATTGAGGGGAAGAAGGAAAAAGCATGGTGACTGATGGACAAGAATATAAATTCAGGTAAGGCATAGGTCCATATAAGGGGCATCCATTCCAGCATTTCAAGACTTCCCTGTTGAGATTACCCCCACCCTCCCAAAAAAAGTCCCAGGTGAGTTCTAAGTAATTCATCTTTTTTCCAACCTAGCAGGTGATTGGTGATTTGGTGAATCATAGCACTGAAATGGGGAAAGCCAAGATTCAGTTTGACTCTCGGGATGAAGCTATCAACATCATGTAGGCTGTAGAGGACACATGGCTAGCAAAGCCAGATAATGAGGCAGCCTTTCAACTATTCCTATTTGTAGCCAAGATTAGCATCTGCAGGGAATGAAGCTGGGTGACAAATACATCCACGAAAAAGTTATGCCCATAAGTAGTGCAGTAGCCTGTGCCATGTTCAAAAAGATTTATACCACTTTGCACTGGATTTGGGAGCCGGGTAGCAAGAGGAGAGGTGTTGTGCATGAAATGTTTGATTTTCTGCGCACTGTGAGGAGAGGTACTACAAGTCAAGAAAGTGACTCTTGTGTATGTGAAAAGATTTGGCAGTGACATTGGCAGAGAACAAATTGGAAGGTCTGGCTAAGACACTAACCTTCTTGGGCCTGCAGACTGATGTCCTTTGCAGACCTTTTTTAGGTAAGGAATAAACACACTTCTTTTGAGCGAGAGAAATAATACTTAAATGAAAGGAAGAAAGAAAACAATAGTGGAAAATGTAATGTTATTGCTAGGTCTTCTTAACTTTGCCTATAGACAGGAGGGCCTTGGTAGGGCATTCAGTAAAACTTTGGCTTAGTTGTTAACAGGGAATAAGCAAAGACACCATAGGGTCAAAATTATGAAGCAAGTCAAAGAAGACTGTGGTGAATTTTTGAGGCAGTATAATGGGATATTGTTCTGGCTGCTCAAGTGGGTGGAAAATGCAGACATTGAACTTGTCACAGATGTATCATGGTTACTGGGGTACTATAAAAGGATTTCTGTTGACTCATTAAAGTTAACTTTGAGGAATAGAAAAAGGTGAAAACTGTTCATCAAAACCACCTTCAACAAACAACTCAACATTTTTTGCAGGGGCAAGACCCCCTACACCGCCCCATGTGGGGAGACACTCATCAGACCCCTCCCCAGAAGTTATACATACTAGCTGTGTGTATGCATGTATCAGCCTTTTTATTGACCTTGTCAGTACAGCATAAGTGAATAGTTTGGCTGTAGCTATGTTGAGCATTGTATCAGCCATATCACTCATCACTCAGTTTATTCTTTGACTTATCTACTCATAAGACACCCCTACTATCTAATGCACTGAGTGGCCAGGTTAATAACCTAACAAAGTTTAATAACCAAAGAATCAAACTTTCAGATGACAGGAATTTTTGCTATCTTCAACAGAAAGTTATTTTCTCATTACTGCTGCCAGCTGCAGAATCAACAAGCTCATGCTCAGAGAGTGCACAGCAAGCTGACTTAACTGTAAAGAAGATTTGTTGTGAGCACGGGATTTGTCTAACCAGCCATATAGGCAGTAGATGGAAAAGACACTGCCACAAGAACAACACAGGATTTCATTCACAGAACTTATGTGCAAGAGGTGGTTCCAATGTTGCATCCAGTATATTTAATCTCATTAGTAACACACACATTCTCAATGTCCTGTAAAGTTTAATAATCTTTAAAAAAATAAACAGTTTTCTCAAAAATATATTTCTGCTTTCTCAGTTGCTTGGTGACTGCACTCAATTACTTACATAGGTCAGTTTTAGAAGGGGGATTAATAGCATCTCTAGAGAGTGAAATATTACATGAGGATTTTTATGAGTATTTCTCCATCAGCAGCCTGTTAAAGTATGAGGCATTTTACCAAAAGTAGCAGCTATGGAGGTTGATGGTCTCTCTCTTTTCCTACATCAAGGAAGGAAAAGAAAGGAAGATGTTTCCCTTGACTGTTCCCTTGATATTACATAATACAGTCTTAAATATTCTAACTGTACTGTCAGAAAATCACTACTTTTCTTGGAAAAATCTGTATAAGGTAAAGATTTGACTTTTATGAGTTACCCAGCTCTAACCCTTCAACCAAGTTACCAAATCAATCCCTTTTGCCATCCACACTCATTTTGTTTATATAGATGTTCCTCAGCATGCACATCTGGACAGCCTAGAGTAGAATGCTGATCACTGTGTATGTATTGGAAGGTGGATTGTGCACAGCTTCTTTAAAGCTCTAAGGCAGCAACTTTCTGATGGTGGGTGGCAAGGTGTGATACAAGGGGCTTAGTAAACCATTCAACTCACCAAGCAGTGTCTGCATCTAATATCTGGGACTATAGATATGACCAAATGGGTGGTTCTCTTTACTATATCCAAACAAATGACACCATGAGCACACATGCCAAAGCTGGGAATACCTAGTTTTACAGTGAAGGAAGGATTATGGGCTTTGCCTAGCTTTGCTCTCACTCTCCTCCTAATAAATTAAACAGTCAATTTATCTAGTCAGCCAAGGCTTCTGACTGTGTGGTACACCAGTATATGCCTAAAAAGGTATAATAAAACAGGGATAAAATATTTTTTCACTATTGCTCCCAAACCAAAATAGAAAAGTACACTTTTTTCAGCAGTGCATCCATGTGCAAATTTTAGTTCAGAATGGGTTCAGGTTTTCTTCTACTATTGTTGTGGGATTTGGGTAAGGTAGACTCCACAAGGTATTTAGATGGGCTCTGACTCCAAACAAAGTGCAAGTTTACTCTAGAGGCAACGACAGCAGAGGCTGCAGAATTATCCATAAAGAACCTCAGTATCTCTGTTAAGGTGCCATCTAGGCACTGCACATCACATTGTCTCTGAGAATTAAAAATCATAGGATTAACTTTTAGAAATCATAGCATGTGATCTGAAAGAGGAACATTTTTTTTTATTTTTCAGAACAGAAGATCATCAGATATTAATCAGGCCTGTAGCTATGTCATTTGATTTTCTGTGCTGTTCTCTAGAGCAGGATCATTTCTCCATTTGACATGATCTCCATTGAGAGGATTGGTCCAAAATGTTGAATGTATTATAAATCAGTTGTCCACCTCCAGAATTTCTCTCTCTCTCTCTCTCTCTCCCTCTCTCTCTCTGTCTGTCTGTCTGTCTCTCTCTCTCTCTCCTCTCTCTCTCTCTCTCTCTGTCTCTGTCTCTCTCTCTCTCTCTATCGCTCTATCTCTTTCTCTCTCTCTCTCTCTATCTATCTCTCTTTCTGTAGCTCTCTCTCTGTTTCTCCCTCTCTCCCTCTCTCTGTCTCTCCCTCTCTCTCTCTCTCTCCATCTCTCTCTCTCTATCTTTCCCTCTCTCTGTCTGTCTCTCTCTCCCTCTTTCTGTCTCTCCCTCTCTCTCTCTCTCTGTAGCTCTCTCTCTGTCTCTCCCTCTCTCTCTATCTCTCCCTCTATCTCTCTCTCTCTCTCTCTATCTCTCTCTCTGTAGCTCTCTCTCTGTCTCTCCCTCTCTCTGCCTCTCCCTCTCCCTCTCTCTCTCCTCTCTCTGCCTCTCCCTCTCTCTCTCTCCTCTCTCTGTCTCTCCCTCTCTCTCTGTCTCTCTCTTTCTGTCTCTCTCTCTCTCTATCTATCTCTCTCTCTGTAGCTCTCTCTCTCTCTCTGTCTGTCTCTCTCTATCTCTCTCTCTCTCTCTGTCTCTCCCTCTCTCTGTCTCCGTCTCTCTCTCTCTCTCTGTGTGTCTCTCTCTCTCCCTCTGTCTCTCCCTCTCTCTCTCTCTCTCTGCCTGTCTGTCTGTCTCTCTCTCGTTTAAGGGGGAGTATGATAGTAAGTAAAGTAATGTAAAGCTGCAATAGTCATTGCTTTTCTAATGATGTCTAATGCAGCTTATTGTCACTTTAAGACTGTTTTGCAGCATTGCAAGTTAACAATATATGCATCTCATAATATCCCGTATCTTGACATTAATGCTTCTCTGCTCATGATGAAGCAGTAACATCATTTCTTCAGAGCTGCTGAACAGAAGTTACCTGTCAGATAAAAAAAATTGTGTATCCTGACATTTCTGACATTGGCATTTTTTTTCCAAAATTCCTTTATTGCAGTTTTTTAGGTTACAACATATAAGACACTATACAATAACATACACACACAACATACAACAAAACATAACATTCTATATACAATATATACAAAGAAGTCACTTAAAAAATCCAGTTTTTGTACTAACCACATATTCTGCAGTGATAAGAAGAATAAAACAATACCATTAGTTGTTTATTACATATACTAGGGAAAGTCGAACTAAAACCTCTTTATATAGGGTATGTGTTTTTTTAATCAACTTATCTATGCAAATATTTATAAAATGACAATGTTAAAAAGGTTCTAAGTATATCCTTATTGATTGTCTTGCATATATTGCATATTTCACTTTTAGATTTAATATTTTTACCTCTTGAGAATAAAATCTAATAAGTATTCCCAATACTCATGGTAATATTTACGTTTCTTAGTAACATATAATAGCTTGTGGGAGGCAATGTATTTGATTGCTACATTTCTAAAACCTTCCTGTGTGAGTGGGGTTGCAATAGACCAATTCTTTGTAATATAGAATTTGACTAAAGAACATGTGGTGTGGACATGCTGTAAGACTCTGGGAAGATTATTTATATTTATGTGCAGTATAATTGTTTCCCAGGATAAAGTACTTTTTTGGTAGCCCGTTTTCTCTAGCCTTGCCCTTAGTGAACACCATAAGTTATGAACTTTATTACATTCCCACATAACATGTAGAATTTCTGCTGGTTGTTTCTTGCAGTGAGGACATTCAGGTGAGTATTTGTTATTAAATTTACGAATTTTTTGAGGAGTAAAGTATGCATTATTGTTAATCATAAGTTGGGTGTAGAATAACTTTTTGAATGGGCTGAATTTAAGCATGTTTTTGATGCCATCTTTTTTATTTTGTTCAGTAATTTGTGGGTTTTTCTTCTGCCAGTATGAGGAGAATAAAGTACAATTCTGATGTTTTATATCATTTATAAGTTTATAGATTCTAGAGATTGTTTTCCCCTTGGTAGTTAGATTTTTTTAGAATTAACTGGGACAAACTAGTATCTTGTTTATCAAACTTTTCAGTATGGAATTTAGTGTTTACAAAGTATTTGAGTGAGTTCATAATAATTACGTATTTCTTTGGGAGATTTAATTGCTCTCGTAATTGTGTAATATCACATTCCTTCCATTTATAAATTTCCCATACTGTAATATCTCTTATTAAGGGATACTCTTGCAAGTTTATCAATTTATTATTTAGTAGCAAATTAGGATTAAGGTGTATAGGTTGCAGTAGAAGGAGGGCATTTAATAATTGTACAGATGAAAAAAGCTTTTGAGTAGTTAAAACCATTTGTTTAATAAGTGGATGTAAATTCTTAACATAAACAGAGTTTTGGTTTAAGTTTAAGAATAGGAGAGCCCTAGAATGGCACCCAAGTGTCTTAATTTGTTCATACCAAATTCTAGACCATAAAGGGGACCATACGTTTGTGTTTGATTCATAATTTAAGATTTGACATAGTCTATATGCCTGGATAATACTGTAGTATAATTTAAAATCAGGTAACCCTAACCCACCTTTAAATTTAGGAAGTATAAGTTTTTCATATTTGATTCTAGTAGAATTAGGATACCAAATAAATCTGGATATACTTCTTTCCATGTCTATAAAAATTTTTTGAGGTATAATTGTGAAGGTAGCATTCATTTGGAAAAGAATTCTTGGTAGCATGTTCATCTTAACGATACTGCTTTTTGATAACAAAGACATATTGATATTTTTCCATCTGTTCATATCATTTTCAATAGTATTCCAGGTATGGGTTAAGTTATTTTTAATAATTTCACTAACATTGGGAGTATATATTACCCCCAAATATTTTAGTTGATAAGTTATCTTTATGTTGTTTTCCAGGAAGTAAAAGTGCATATGTCCTATGGGATTTAGTGGGAAAAGTTAGAATTTGTTTGGATTTAGTTTGTAATTTGAAATCTCTGAGAATTTTTCAATGGCTGTCAGTATTTTAGGAAGATCTGTTGTGGGGAGTTGTAAGTATATATTTAAGTCGTCAGCAAATGCGGACTATATAATGTTAGTATTTAATACTTTTGGAATGTGTAGAAAAGATTTATGTGATATATAAAGATGTAGGGGTTCTAGGTATAAATTAAAGAGTTAAGGAGAAAGTGGACAGCCTTGTCTCGTGCAATTTGAAATTGGGATAGGTTTTGTTTTATTATTGTTAATCTGAATGGAAGTTGAGGCCATCTGATATAAAACCTTAACTTTATTAATAAATTATTTAGGAAAACCAAATAAAGGCATAATTTTAAATAAAACGTTTAAATTTACTCTGTCGAAAGCTTTACTAGCATCTGTGGCAATAACGTATGTGGGATGTTTATCTGTTTTTAGCAATCTGATAGCTGTGTCTAGTAACAAAGTGTTATCACTTGTTTGCCTATATACCATAAAACCTAACTGATTATGCGATATAGTAGAGGGAAGTATATTCTTCAACCTGTTGGCTGAAATTTGAGCAAAGATTTTAAAGTCTGTATTTATGAGGGCTATTGGTCTATAATTAGTGGGATCCGTCGGGACAGAATTCGGTTTAAGCTGAAGGATGGTCTTAGAATTATTTATATATAAGTCTGTTATCTCATGTTGTATTATATAGTTATATACTTTAAGTAGGATTTTAGAGACCAGTTCTGAGAATATTTTATAAAATTCAGAGGTATATCCGTCAGGTCCTGGAGAATTACCTGGCTTGAAATTTTTTATTGCTTCTTTTATCTCTGTTAGGTGTAATGATGCCCCTAAACGTTTTTGTTGTTCTTGTGTAACTTGTGGAAATTTTTAATTTTGAGTGAACTCATTAAATTTGTCATTTGAGGGTGGTAAGTGCATGTTGTACAGCCTTTTATATATGTTCTCAAATACATTTAATATGTCTTGGTTTTCCTGAAATTTATGTCATTCATAATGTAATTCTTTAATTTTTGGTGGGCCACTCTTAATATTTATTAGCCTGACAAGAAATATTGAGGGTGTTTGAGCCCATTCTGAGTATTGATATAAAGACCTGCCCCGGGATTCATGAAGCTCGGCGCAAGGCCGGCGTAAGGCCTGCGCCGGCGGTGCATGGAATAGCCGGCGCAGTAGCGCCATATACATATTAATGAGAGTGCACCGGAATCACAGACACGTGCGTAGTGTACGTGAGCGAGCCCAGGTAGGATGCGTCTGGAGGCGTGTCTAAGCCGGCATGAGGTGAGCAACCTAATGTGCTGACAGCCACAGTCCGCCCACAATAGTAATGGCAGCAGCCAGGTCCTGTGCAGAATGAAACGCCCGTACAGTATGCAACATAGTCCCCGTCCCAAATTAACGGAGAAGCAAATAGAAGCCACGAAGGCATAAGTGTACCCGTCCAAGGAGCAAAGGATACGCATAAGACCGCTGTCCCGCAATGCACCGTCAGTGTTTACACTCAGAGAAGGTGTACAGCCGCATGTCAGCGCGCCGCACCGACATAGGAGCAGCGACTAAGGTCACCACCTATCCCACTTTGGTTGGGGCAGTCTCTCCATGGCCAGTCGTGTCCCGAAAAAACGTATTAGAAATGGCTGATGTGCTACGATTGTAGGACACAATGATATCCCGTATGTAACGTAATGGTAGCATGAATTGGTTATTTCTGTAACAGAAATACCTAAATGACACAAGAAACAGAATAAGCAAGCAAATTGCCACAACAATAAGCATATTATTTAGGCAAACAAGTGAAGTTCTATGCTATATAGTGACCGCTTGTATGTGTCGGCCTGTAAAGTCAGATGTGAGTCCCGGAAATATCCCAGATCGGAAACTGGAAAAGGTGGAAACCCCAGTAGCGACATGGGCATGGTCACCAGGGTTACCTGCTGTCCCAATGTGCCATGGACAGTCCCTGATTGGACAGTCGTGTCCCTGCAACAATCGTAAAAATGGAAAATGACCTCCGATCCCCTGCCACGCAAATTCCCGCAATATACATGTAATAGTAGCATAAAACATATACATTACGATATGAAACACAGACATGGCATAAGAAAATAAATAAGGAACCCAAATGCTTACAGAATAAGCTTATAGTATGGCAAACAAGTGAAGATCTGTCAACCGCACTAGCCGTGGGTATGTGTAGTCCTGCAAATCCCTAAGTTTCCACATAACATGCCCCACTATGGGCACTGGAAAAGGTGCCAACCATAATGGTCACAAGCAGTAGTGAGAGTACATAGCTGGGTAGCTGTGTTCACATAACAACAGTAAGGAAGCAAGATACCTCAAACACAGGCAAACATGTGCATAGCAACATATCCCACACCCAGCAACGTCTCTGTTGCATACACTGGATGGCGATGATGAAGCGAAATATCCAGAAGCAGAACCCATGCATTCGGATGTACTACACAATAGCCTCATTGTACATGTCAGTCCCACCCATGTATACCTCTGCACCCAAACCTGCTAGCATCCGTGTGCAGCTATACAACCACACACAATGTGCATACCTGAACTGTGGTAAGATGTTTGTGTTAGGCAATGCCACGCGGGCAAATACGTAGCCCACATGTCACCAACCCACCGCAGGTACAGATATGTAAATGGCTGCATGTGAATGTGTCAGCAGAATGTGTACATCCCGCATGTAGTATGTACCCGTCCAAACCATCTAGGTTTGCATACGACACGGTGCACATAACTGTACACATGTGGACAAGTCGGGTCGTTGGACCACCGCATCGATGATTATCTATACAGTGAAGTCGATCACATATAGCGGAACAGGTGCCTACCAAACAGGACGTCCTAACAGGGTGCTACAGGCAAAGAAGGGGAAGCTGGAACATCACATGTGGAGATTAGCGTAGCTGAACGGACAAATACACACGGTCAAGGTAAAGGACGGAACAACATGCATATGGCCGGATGGATGTTGTTCGTAAAATATATAGAAACACATATGAAGTTCCAGTTTACACTCGAAATACTATATAATGCATTGAATTGTACCGTACAATATGGCAGTAGAACTAAGCCTGCATGTAATTGGTGAAGCTAAGCTGTACTGTGATGGAATTCTGAACCTGGCAGTAAGCAGTACAGCAGGCTCATGTCTGTCATCATTAATTATTTGCTGGGTTACAGAACAATAAATGTATGTACATGCATAACAGCACTCCTTCCCCAGAGGAGAATGGCCTTGTGAGCTCTATCGAAGATAGCAGTACAACTCCTTACCAGAGAGACAAAGCAACGAATTAAGAAATTAACTGTCCACTGTATCGTAACAGTCTAGGGTCCTTGAAACAGCTACAATCACAAAAGGATACTGTAATGTACAAGGTGCCTTGCAAGGCTGTGTTATTCCCATGGGAAAACATTTTAAAAGCACGACCCCAGCACCCACGTATGTATAGACTATTGCGGACCATAGTGATGGAAATGCCCTGTGACCGACCACGCCAGTAAGGTGGGCAAAAGCTGATTGTAAACACTATATAAAGAAACTGCTTACTGTAAAGAGTCAGACAAACCTCTCATACTTGGACTGTATATTATTTAGCCTGCCTGTGTACACTACTAAAACGTTCGAACCCGAGCCTCCTGTGTTATCGGCTGTCACTTAGAAAAGCCTACTGATAACTACAGTCTGGTTGTAACAACTTATTTCACATTGTGATCCTTGTAATCCGAATTCCCTTGGTAAGTTACAGGTCAGAGTACATGGCTGGTTAGACATGTACGCTGGAGAATATGCATAAATGGTTCTTCTTGAATGAAAAGACCTCCGACTGAATTGTTGTGTGTAAAGAGGCTGTTTACTGTCTGATCTGTGGCTGAAAAGCGGGAAACTGGATCCCAAGAAGAAAACGTGCAGCCTTAAACAGGAGGCCCAGGTAAGGAGTGTCTGCCTTTTTGTGTCTATTGTAGATCAGGGACCAGACTACATTGTGTTTCTGTTAACAGTAGTGATATCGGTCAAGACCTACCCACATACTGTTAAATCTGAACATAGGTCAGGGGAACACACAGCAGAGTAAATAGTGATTGTAGACACTACAGTGGATACAGGGAAGGAGACACCACGTGGTATGACAGAAGGGTACGTAGCAGTCGTGTAGAGGATATGGGAGATTATTGAAGCAACAGATCATGTGATCCGCGTTTGACGGGTGACGTGAAGAATATGCAATCGCAGAGAGCACATAATGTGAGTTACGCAGCAAAATGGGGTAATAAATATGACATTGATGGTATATTACTCAAAATATCGTTACTGAAACATTGTAATCCCTGAAAATTTGATGCATATGTTCCAAGGTAAACACCTGTTCCACCCTGAGAGGGATAGTCCCTCTCTGGCCAGCCGTGTCCTGTAAACAAACCGAACAATGTCAAATGTCCTGATATCTCAGGACAAACATTTCCCAGATATATATCACAATGGTAGCATAAAACAGTAAATTTGTATGTGGAACAGCAAAATATAATAATAAACAGAATAAGCAACTGAAATGCTACAACAATTGGTCGCCTCCTGGCAAAACGTGAATACCTGTCCTATGTACTGGCCGTGGGTATGCATTTTCCAGGCAAATTACACGTTCGAACACTAATGTCCCACATTGTGCATTGTAAAGGTGGCAGCCCTAAGATGTGCAGGCGACCAAACAGCGACAATTGGGTATCCGCCATGCACATGGCTGGACTGAGGTAGTGTAACGAAGGGAATAGAAAACTAAAAATGGCTAAGCATCATACGTACACAGAGAAGATCATAATACAGTAGTACCGATAGCCCCCACAACCCCTACCACCTCCGATACCACATCCAGGATATTAAGCGGGAGGGCAGGCTAGTCCCCACACGTTATCCTGTGGCAACAGAGGTAGCACAACGAACAAATGTAATAGAAGCTATTGAAACCACATCCCGAACACGTAACATACCTAGGGACACCCGAGTAAGAACACAGTACTAAAACAGAGTGAGGATATCTGTCAATTAATTGAAGTACCGAACCCTCATGCAGGACAGGAAGGCCAGGAACCAACCCCCGTAGCGTATAGACCGTGGACACCAGAAGATATCTGTAAAGTCATAGAGGGAATTCCCCATCCACAAAGTAATCGCTATTCACCATGCAATACCCCTGTATCTCCTGACCGGAAACCAAAAGGGGAATGGCGGATGGTACAGTATGTACAAGCTGTAAATCATGTAAGAATACTTAGGGTAGCATTGGTGCCAGACCCACAAACTATATTCAATGCTATGAACATGCCACAGAAGTATCTTACCGTGGTACATATAAGCTATGCTTACTTTGCAATACCTATACATCCACATAGTCCGTATTGCTTTGCATGTACAGTCAGGGTGACAGATACAGCCATACCCGGCTATCGCGGGGCTACTGTGAAAGTACAACGATATTCTCACAGGGGATGGCTAGCTACATTCCGGTGTTAACTCCACCCGGGGCCAGTCAAGTTCTACTTTATTTGGATGATATTCTGCTTGCGGCCCCTACCCAGCAGCAATGTATGGAAGATACAATAGCATTATTGAGATAATCAGCAGAACAGGGACATAAAGTAAGCAAGCATAAATTGCAACTACAGAGAATACAGGTCAAGTACCTGGCATATCTGGTATCCAAGTAGGGTAGAACATCACATGACGATAGGAAGGTAGCAATATAATAAGCACCCAAGCCAACTAACAAGAAGGGAATGATGTCCTGTGTGGGCCAACTAACACTTGTTAAATCTGGATACCAAACAATGCTGTGGAATCCGCTGTATTGTTTGCCTTAACCTTTAATACACCTATGGCAGCACAACACATAGTACACCGGATTACAGTAGCAGAAACAGCGTTCTGCAGACTAGAACGATTGATAGCCTCAACAGCTGTAGTAGGTCTCGTGAATAATCATAACACATGTTGTCAGACCGTAGATTGTAAGCGGAGATATATGACGACAGTCTTGATGCAACAGCAGGGAAGTAAGCAACGCTAAATAGCTGACTACTCATTGCAGTTGGACACTGTGGCATGGTCAGTGCCACATTGTGTACAGGCAGTTGTTGTAGCACCCATGGCAGTACAGGCGCCGGCCGTAATGTTACTAGACCACCCTCTCACTGTGAGAATGTCTCATGCAGTTGCGATCAATCTGCTGCAAGAGAAGATAGCATTCCTGACCCGTGCTAGACATTTGTCATGTTTGACCATACCACTGAGTCAACCTCACATGGTGATTGAACGTTGTACAACATTAAACCTATCAACGCCACGTCGACACCTGTGTATGGCACACCACACAGTCGCCTATACGAAATGGATTAAATAACTACACACAGACATGATAACACTGATATACCCTTAGATGATGCAGAGGTGACAGTTAATGTGTACGGATCATGTAGACAGAGTCCTACAGGAACGAATGAAGTAGTTTATGCAGTAGTTATTGATAATGACATTGTAGACGGCCAAACCCTGCAGCATAACGTGTCTGCTCAAGCAGCAGAATAGATAGCTTTAACACGTGCTTGTACTGTAGCGGAAAACTGATGTGTGGACATATGTCCCGATAGTCATTCTGTTGTCTGTGCAGTGCATGTTTATGAGCAGCAGTGGAAGAATAGGGAATGATAACATCCACCGTAAACCGATTAATCATGCGCATACGAACCTGAATGCATTAGACTACATGCAGTTACCCACTGAAGTAGGTAATTGTAAATGTGCAGGGCATAGAAAGCAACAGGATAACAGTAGGAAAGTTGAGGCATGAGCTCATGCACCTGCAAAACAAGCAGCGTCACAGTTGGAAAGTGTCTGTGTGAATGAGGAATGACAAACCTCAGACAGTTTAGATGTAGAAACTGTACAAACAATGCAAACAGCAACTACTAAAGCAGAAAAGCCGACGTGGTTATGACGAGGAGCAATCCTTGAACACGGACTGCACATATCCACAGTGAGAAAGCCAATATTAAGGACTAATATATTCAGATCTGCGGCATTGTGGAGCCATGGGTAGAGACATGTCTCAACAGGGGGGATGGTACATTTGGTTAACAGAATACCCTAACATACGGAATAACGAACCACATACAAACCTCATTAGCAGCGTGTCACGCTTGCCATAGATATCATGCACAGGGAGTATTTAAACCGAAGGGAGTGAGTTTACCTACACCACCATAACCGCTCCGCACTATTTGTATGGAGTTCATACATCTGCATAAATGTGAAGGGAACAAATACTGTTTAGCGATTACACATATATATAATCAAAATGGGTAGAAGCATTCCCAACCATTAATCCGGATGCAGCAGCAGTGGCAAAGGTGCCAGTAAAATTAAGTATACCTAGATCTGGCATGCTGTAAAGAAGCTACAGTGACAATAGAACACATGTAGTTAACCAGACAATCACGCTACCTGGGGGATTACTTCATATTACCATGAATGTCAATTGCATGTACAACCCACACTCAGCACGACTGCTGGCACCGTAGAATGGGATCCCGAGAAATAAGTAGAGGAGTTTGGTGGGTGACATCCAGACGAGTTACATGAGCTGTCTACCTCTAGCATTGCTGAGCATGACAACAGTTCCAAATGTAAAGTGCTGCACCCACTTCAAGTAGTATGTGGAATGGCATATCATGTGCCAGAGTGGAAAGCTGTCATGCCTGCAGAGCCGGAGGTCGATGACTCAGTAGTAGGTGACATGAGAGGATTGTTAACTAGTAACACTGTTCTTCAGTTAAAGTCTGTTACAGATAAGAGCAAACGAAGACGGAAGCATAGCTGACACCAGTATCCTGTGTGTATGTCACTGTTATCCAAAGAACATTATTGCCAAGTGGACAGTGCGAATGTCTGTACCGGTACTGTTGTCAACGCCTACCGCAGTAAAGTTTGCAGAGAGGTCGTCCTGGGTCCACCTCACATTTCTCAAACTGGTAAAGGATATCAAGTCTGATTGACATCTTGTAGCTGATATACCAAAGAGCCCGAATCACCCGGCGAAGACTGTATAACAATACAAAGCAACCCCAAAGACATTTATGTTTGCTGTCCTAATGATTATACACCTATTAACCATGTTTGTGTTTACGCTACAATTTCCGACATTACCTGCATATAACTACACGGATACAAATACTGATACGTGATGAACTGGCCACAGAGTGTCTTCCACACTTCAACAGATACCTAGGCATGATGCGTGTGCATATAGAGACTAGGAACACATTAAATTGCTGTGTTTGTACTGCCATACCTACATCATATGGAGGACTTCCGATGCATGTTGTCCCCTTGGGGATAGATTGAGACTTGTGAATATCTACACTTTGATACAGGTTCTGTGAGATCACAGGACAACGTGGCAATGTACTTACCTGTTACACAAAAAGGAATTGTATGTTATCATAAACATGATACAGTTTCAGTTGGTGGGAGTATTTGTAACATAACTGTGTCTTACGAATGTCATATAACAGCCAAAGATCACAGTACTACTTGTAGCACCATCCCTAATTTGTATTGAAACATCATGAGAACAATGTTGAAGGATGTGCAGAAACATCCTGAATTGTATAAACAGTCCTCTGTTAGAGACAGGAATTTGTTACATGCAGAGGTAACCCGCATCAGTAATAAAGTAGAATATTGTTATGTTGTTTGTGGGAAATAAGCATATCAATGGTTACCTGGGAATTGGTCCGCAGTTGTTATTTGGGTTATCTGGCTCCAGTCACATGACATACTGTACAATTGCCTGTGGGTGCTAAACTAACTATAACACATATAGCTCAAGAACTGGGAACACAGTCGAGAAACCTACTAATCCAGTGGGTGAAATGGAAGCTGTTCTGACATGTCAGTCTTCTGCAAGAGATAAAGGAATATCGATTCATATGGACTTCAGTGACAGCGTCACAACCTGGGCTGGAACACCCCAGCTTCTGGAGTAGTGACATCCATCAGGCAACAGAGGAAGTTATCAAAACCTGTCGGAGGAAGGATGAATGTGACTTCCCGCTCCTGAACATGTGACTGATGAACTGGATGCAATGAGAACTGTTGTGTCACAAAATGTAACAGTGCACGACTGCACCGTGGTGCTGAGAATTGGTACGCGCCGCTTACTGAAGAAGATCGCTGTGTCCAACTACCACATGAAGAGACCAAAAGCAACGCCCACCTACAGGTAATATGGCAGGTGTCATCCATGGCGGAACCAGGCCCAAACCCACTGCCGAACCATTTCCACAAACCATTGGGTGGATGGGGTCAGTCATACTGAATATCATGATTGCCATTTGTATTGTTCTGCTCATATTGGGAGCATGTGTCTAGTGCGGGATACTGTGCATGTAAGTATTAGTCAGGGACTCTGGCGACATACCTGTACCCGAGACTATGTATCAAGACCTGTAGTGGTATTTGTCAATAGAAAATGCAATCCTACTTGCAATGTACATCAAATTACTTGCCTAGTTAAACGTTCCACAGAGGAAGACGCTAGGGAATGAAATAATGTTGTATATGTTTCTGGATAGAGTAGAAGCAATCAAAGGAGGGAGAATGTTAGCAAAATACATATTTAAACATAGATATGACGTGCAACTTTAGAAGCAAATAGTGTATAATGCATATTATTCTACCTGACAATATAGCAGTACAGCTTCTCATGCATGTAATTGCTTGTAGTGTAGCTGCAGTGTGATTGAACCCTAACCCTAGCAGTAACCAGTGCAGCAGGTGTATGTCAGTCAGCATTACTCATCTGCTCGGTTACAGAATAATACATGTATGTACAGGTATATCTGTCATCCTTCCACTGAGGAGGATAGGCTTGTGAGCTGTAACACAGAGTACAGCTGCTCAGCAGAGAGACACAGGAACCTAGTAGGACACGGAGTGAGGACTGGATATGAACAGTGTTGGAACCGTGACAGAGCAGAATTTACCAAAGTACAGTCTAACTGAATATGTGGCTCGCAAGGTTGGGCTATCCTCATGGGAAAACATGTAATAAGCATTACCTGAGCACTGTTGTAGGAATACAATGTTCTGTACTCTAGCAATGTAAATGCCTTGTGACTGGCCACATCATTAATGTGTGCAAAAGATGATAGTATACAGAATGCTCATACAGATGTAACATGTATAGAGTTGAACAAATGTCTAAACTTTTACTGCATACTCCTTTGCCTCCTGCTGCACAGTAGTAAAATGTTATTAATCCCAGCTTCCTGTGTTACTGAGTGTCATTTTGAAAATATGAATGAGTGTTACAGTTTGATTTAAAAGACTTAATTGACAGATGTTTACGTTCTAGCATGGGAATAGGTCAAGCCAAACATCACAATGTCCATGTGTACCACATACACACAGCCAGTAACACGCAGTAGTAGTGCATGAAGGCATACACGACTGTGGGAATAGTACAGGACATATGGCACGTGCCAAGTGCAGATGCATGACACAAACCCCAGGATGGGTGTCCCTGCAAAGAGGAACATGTGCCAACTACACCTCCCACAGATGTACTGGCAATAAAACACATGGCAAACACACAGACACACTACTGTCCAACACATGACTGCAACGGAGCCTGGTCAAACACCAACATGAAGCATGCACAAACAGGGACTTGAGTAATGTTTGCCTTAACACCCCCCCCATAGGCCAAAGAAGAATAGAATGGACATATGCATGTAATGCTGTGAAGGATGTGTGGTAGTCCTCAGTATCACAGTGTTAGGGACACAGATACACTGTCATCAACTGTGACGTATGTGCAACGACACAGCATACCTGCATGTAATACAGAGGACAATCATGTGCCACAGAAATATACAGTGGCAAAAGAGTATAGTGGATAGACAATTGTACATGTGACAAACTATGAATATAGGTTCACACGTCCATAGGTACAGGGTAGGCCATCGTCCCAGGCCCAGCCATAATACTACACCATAGTTAGGATGACTTTGCCAACCTTCTGTGCTTCAGATGAAATACCCATGATATTGCTGTATCTCCGCCAAGCAGTGATAATGATGTAATTCCTGGCCTATACCTGCAATTCTCCATCCAATGGACAACATAGCTGCGAACAAGGATAGGAAGGATGTCTGTCTCACATGTACTGTGATGTACATCCACAGCATAATGAGTGTCTGGGTGATATATGTGTCACCCAAACACATCCCATTAATGACCGTGACAAGGTAAATGTCACCTGCCCTAGTGATTCTGAGGGATGCGGATACAGTAGGTGAAGCATACACATGACATATGGGTTGACATGGCCTTGTATGTCAGGCACAGGTCAACACTAAACAGCAGGTATGTGACGTGATGTGGCAGGGGTCCTACATGTGGGGCAGCATTACACAAAATGGTGTCATCCTGCATCTGTACAACAATCAACCTATGTGGGCTTCCCAGCTGCTGTAGGTGTATGGTCAGATACAGTCTGAATGGGGCAATGTAGTAGATCATAGGTGTAACACGTAATGGGTACAAGGAGACAATGACCTAGCCTGATGTAGATGTGAATCCCTGCACCAACAGGTGGGCAATGTAGAAGACCCACACAACCACGATAGCAACGTGTGTGTGGAATGAATGGTGACCGCCAAACACTGTCCCCTGATTCCTGGTAATCACCCCTGTGCTGAGTGGACAGCCACCTATATGCTGGACAGGGGTGACCTAGTAGTTCTCCACAGGTATGATGTTGCATGACGTTGCATTTAGCTGTGGGACATGTCCCTGACAGCAGATATGCATACCTGGGAGGCCCCTTCAAGGATATCTGTGTCAGATGTCTGTCCCACTATGGCACCTGTTTTGCAGTCATCTACAAACACTGTTGCCCATAGCACCCCTGTGTGTGCCTGTACCGTGAAAATGTAGGTGTATGACAGGAGTGCAGACATGGAAGGGCCCCATGGGACACCACTTGTGACAGGCAGTAGGTCTGATATGCTGCCAGCAACTATGACCGTGTGGGTTGTGTCACATAGACAGTTTACAACACATTCTGTGATGTGCGTGTTCACATCCCAGCCAATGGGTTTATCAACGATACCTGAGGGGGGTAATGTGATGAAGGGCTTTGCCAGGTTGAGGTAGGCTGTATGGACTGCAACACCCCATCAGTGGCCTCGGCGACTGTCCCGAAAATGTCAACCATGCTTTAAAGGCATGAACCGCCTCCTGAACAAGACAAACCGTGTGTGAGGAAAAGTAAGTATGTCCCCTATGCAGTCATGTACGAGCCACAGTATGATCCCTCCCCATGTCTTTGCAGATAGGTCTCCTCAGGGTAATGGGACAGTAATAACCAGCCTCAGTGGAGGTATTGGCCTTGTGACGTGGGACTACAGTTGCCATGTGACACAACCTGGGTACCCTACCTGAGGTGAGGCTACAAAGAAATAGCTGTCCTAACTGTGGGTCCAATTCATAACCGAGATAGTGGAGTACACAGCGGGTCACCAGCTGGTCTCATGGATGCTATGTCCACTACCCTGGAGAGAGCATGTCCCACCTGTGTGTCACAGAACATTTGGTGACCACAAACCACTGGTACACACATCTCCTCATGTGTGTGGAGGGTGTGGAGATGTCCTCACTGGACTTGTCAGCCTGTATGTTGGCAATGTGTGTATGTTGAGTAAACCCCACCTCTATGTGAACCCAGTCAGAGCATATGTGGGAGTGAGCTCCCAGGTGTCCAGCATAGCAACTGAAGGTGGTATGATTGTTAGCCAGGTCCATGTAGGTATATCTGTGGAATGTGCCCTGGACTATTTCATGACAGTGTGTAAGTCTACACATATGATGACCAAGGGTGTCATACCTCACAAGGTGTCTGCTCCACCTTGTAGTAGCCACCTCCTCGTGTTGTACATTTTGTGTATGGCTGGGGTACACCACACTGGATGCTTGGCATTGGTACAGTGAACCACAGTTGGGTAAGTGAATGACTGGCTCATGCAGTCCTGTAGGTACTGGTAGATGGCAATGTGATTGATGCAGTGGCTGCCGACCATCGACCACTGGCTCAGGGTCCTTAAAGGAGACCACAGTAGTGCGCAGAATTGTGTAGTCTGCCTCTGAGCAAGCAATGTGTATGGTAACTGGCAACACTCACAGCAACGGATGCCAAAAGCAGAAGCCAACGTCCAAATAACATAGATCAACTTCTGCATGACAATATGTGTTATCATACATGTATTGACATGTGTCTGCTAATTACAATTGGAAATGGCCGGTAAGACTGGCCTAAAGTTCCCATGATGTACACAGTCTGGGGTGTTGTTCCGATAATAAAGTGGCAATACCTCCCAATCGTGACCTCTGGGTATGGTATGAAAGTGGTTGTTAACCTGCAACATTGGATGTATAGCATTGGTTTCTGGTGTCGGAAGACATGGTTCCTGTAGCACAACACAGTATGGGTAGTCAAGCACACATCCACGATTGCTGAACACACAGCATCAGTGAAACCCACTGCTCAGAAGGACACAGTCCGACAAGCTCTACACTTTAAATATGCACAGTGGTGTCCATTGTCGGACCCAAAAATTGACATCACACCAGATTCACGCCTTCTTTCAATACGCATCTGAACCCGTTGTCGCCACAGGTACACATATGCACTGCAAGCGTGTTCAATGTTGATGATAGCTGTCCATGTAATGCAGCACAGATGCACAGAAATACCCAGGGTACCGGGTCCATAGAACTGCGTACACATCACAGTCCTGCACACATGAAGGATGTGTAATGGGTACTGTCGATTGTTGCAGTCAAGGGATTCTGGGTATGTAGACTCTGGGCCCGTGTTGCTTCGCAAGAGCCAATCCTTTGTCCCGCCTGTGGGAGGGATGTGTGTAGCACCTGCCATACTATCCGCTAATGATGCAAACCATCCACTGGAGAATGCTAAATGCAGGTGTGAAATGTGTACAGCCCTATACTAGTGTCCAGTAGGCAATTGTCATGGATGGACAACCGTATGCCCAAGATGCCACCCACAACGGCAAACCCGGGTAAATTACACAGCCGCTGTAAGGCATAACACAGGAAATACACATAGGGACTGCAGTTGACATTCCACATACAAAGTCGGACCGCTGTGCCAACACCGGCGTACACAGCACTCAATCTGCCAGCAACAGACTGAGGAGCACCCGCTACCATACAGCGGAACAGATGTGCGACCTGTGGAACACATACTAATGGCACACACACAACGCCACGTAGGATATGTAAACTATGGCATTCCCACCTATGAAGACAACATGGTTAAATGAATACATAGGTAATCAACATGTTCCGGTGGTGTTATATTGGAAATACAGTGACGGATATGTCCCATTGGGATGTCTGCAGTTTATATGAAGCAGTTGCTAACCAGCATCTTTGGATGTATGTCATTTGTCCACAGTACTAGATCACCTGGTCATGTAGCACCATGTGGAATGGGTAGTCCAACAGACATCCACGATTGCTGAACACACAGTATCAGTGAAACCCACTGCTCACAAGGACACAGTCCGACAAGCTCTAAACATTACATATGCACAGTGGTGTCCATTGTAGGACCCAAAAATTTGTCTAAAGACAGGAATGCCGCCTTTCATCACTTAACTGAACTCATTGTCGTCACAGGTACACATATGCACCGCAAGCGTGTTTAATGTTGCTGATAGCTGTCCATGTAATGCAGCACAGATGCACAGAAATACCCAGGGTACCGGGTCCATAGAACTGCGTCCACATCACAGTCCCACACACATGACGGATGTGTAATGGGTACTGTCAATTGTTGCAGTCAAGGGATTCTGGGTATGTAGACTCTGTGCTCGGTGTTGTTTCGCAGGCAATCCTTTCTCCAGCCCGTGGGAGGGATGTGCGTAGCACCTGCCTTACTCTCCGCTAATAATGCAAACCATACACCGGAGAATGCTAAATGTAGGTGTGGAATGTGTATAGCCCTATACTAGTGTCCAGTAGGCAATTGTCATGGATGGACACCCGTATGGGCAGGATGGCACCCACAACAGCAAACCCGGTAAATGACATAGCCGCGGTAAGGCATAACACAGGAAATACACATAGGGACTACAGTTGACATTCCACATACAAAGCCGGACCGTCGTGCCAACACCGGCGTACACAGCACTCAATCTGCCAGCAACAGAATGAGGAGCACCCGCTACCGTACAGCGGAACAGATGTGCGACCTGTGGAACACATACTAATGGCACACACACAACGTCACGTAGGATATGTAAACTATGGCATTCCCACCTACGAAGACAACATGGTTAAATGAATACATAGGTAATCAACATGTTCCGAGGTGTTATATTGGAAATACAGTGACGGATATGTCCCATTGGGATGTCTGAGGTTTATATGAAGCAGTTGCTAACCAGCATCTTTGGATGTATGTCATTTGTTCACAGTACTAAATCACCTGGTTATGTAGCACCATGTGGAATGGGTAGTCAAACAGACATCCGCGATTGGGGAACATACACCAGCAGTGAAAAGCACTGGGCAGGTGGACACAGTCCAGCAACATCTAACTTGACATATGCACATCGTTGTCCATTGTAGGACCCAAAAATTCTGTTTAGAGAATGCCTGCTAGCTTCCTGCATTACTCACGTGATCTCATTGTCGCCAGCACGTCACAGGTACACATATGCACGCAAGCGTGTTCAATGTTGATGATAGCTGTCCATGAAATGCAGCACACATGCACAGAAATACCCAGGGTATCGGGTCCATTCAGCTGCGCCCACATCACAGTCCCGCACACATGAAGGATGTGTAATGGGTACTGTCCACTGTTGCAGTCAAGGGAGTCTGGGTATGTAGAATCTGGCCTCGGTGTTGTTTCGCAGGCAATCATTTGTCCCGCCTGGAGGGACGTGCGTAGCACATGCGTCACTCTCCGCTAATAATGCAAACCATACTCCGGAGAATGCAAAATGCAGGTGTGAAATGTGTACAGCCCTATACCAGTGTACAGTAGGCAATTCACATGGATGGACAAGCGTATGACTAAGATGGCACCCATAACTGCAAACCCGTGGAATTACACTGCCGTAGTAAGGCATTACACAAGTAATACACATAGGGACTACAGTTGACATTCCCCATACAACAAACACAGACAACCAGCCGATGAAGTCAAAAGCAAAGACGAGGTACTGTAGGGACCGACAGTGACCACTCAGAGCACACCAAGAATTAAAGGCAGTCACCATAGTCTATTGAGCCCACTTCGCCTGCTTCATAAGCAGACTTATTCAGAATACATACAATGCAGTCCAACCTACTACATTTAAAAGCATTAATTGGTCAGTACATTAGATGTGCTAGGTACTAATTACATGCCTTAAAGGCAGACAAGCGAACAAACCTTACTTGGGTTACAGATCCCACACAGTGAGGACATCAGACATTGCTTCAAAGGTACAGTCTTCATCGGAAAATAGAAATATATGTACATATATGAAAGATGAACCAACATAAAATGTTTTCCAAATGTCTGACTGTGTAAGATACATATATATGTCCTACGGATTGTGCCAATATATTAACAGAACTGCAGACACCTAGTAATATAAATGAACCATAATATATACACATAAACCGTATGATTATGACTACTGTAAAATAGACCAACGAAATGTAAAGATTCACAATGTGCTAATGTAAATATTCATTTAGAAGGTTACTTAAATAAATCAAT
Organism: Protopterus annectens; assembly: GCF_019279795.1. Taxonomy (NCBI): domain Eukaryota; kingdom Metazoa; phylum Chordata; order Ceratodontiformes; family Protopteridae; genus Protopterus; species Protopterus annectens. Next base: position 1,057,483,916 of record NC_056727.1, on the reverse strand, counting down.
TCAGACATCCATGTCTAAATACTAACACAAGGCCAGCGAGGTGCTTGCCCTCACATGTACTGGGATGTTGTTCCACAGCATAGTGAGTGTCTGGGTGATGAATCCGTCCCAACAACACGTTCGATTAATGACAGTGTCAAGGTGTACGCCAGCTGCCCTTGTGGTTCTGAGGGATCTAACTTATTTACGTGAAGCATAGTCATCAGATCTGGGTTCGACATAGCCTTGTATGCCAGGCACGGGTCACCTCTGGGCAAGTGGTATGCAACTGTATACAGCTGGAATTCTTTCAGTCGGTCAGTATAACACATATACCTGAGACCCTGCATCTGTTTGTCGAAGAACTGTTGGTGCCTTTCCAGCTGCTGCAGGTGTTGGGTCAGATACATTCTGAACGGGCATTGTACCCACTCATAGGTCTATTGTGTGCTGCGTACAAGGGGACAATGACCTCCCTGATCTAGATGTGAATCCCTTCATGATGATGTGGGCAATGTGGAAGGTCTACCTAACTATGTTAGCAACATGTGTGTCTAACGAACGGTTAACAACAACACGTGTCCCCAGATCACTGGTAACCCCCTCTGTGCTCAGTGGATTGCCACCTATATGGTAGCTCAGGGTAACCTTGTTCTTCCCGAAGGGTATGCCTATGCATTTCCTGGCATTTAGCTGTAGGACATGTCTCTGGTACCACTTATCCACATCTGTGAGGCACTCCTGAAGGATATCTGTGTCAGATGTGTGTCTGACTTTGGCACCCGGTTTGCAGTCATCTGCAAACATTGTCACCCATAACCCCCCTGTGTATGCGTGTACATTGGAAACGAGATGCTGGAAATAGTGGACCCAGGACTGAGCCCCATGGGACACCACCTGTGACTGGCTGTGAGTATGACATGGCGCCAGCAACTATGGCCATGTGTGTTCTGTGACTTAGCCAGTTTGCAACCCATATGGCGATGTATGGATTTACATTCAAGATGACGGGTTTATCAATTATACCCGAGGGGGGTATTGTGTCAAAGGCCTCTGCCGGGTTGAGGTAGGCTGTATGGACTGCTTTACCCTCAGCAATGGCCTTGGTGACTGATTCTACAAAGTGAAACACGTGTAAAGGGCATGATCTGACTCTGACCAAGCTAAACTGGGTTGTATCCAAAGTATGCAAGTCCCCTATGTCTTTATCTATGTGTCCCATTATGATCCATCTCCATGGCTTTGCAGATAAGGCTTGTCAAACTAATGGTATGGTAATAACCAGGGTCAGTGGAGGCACCATCTATGTGGAGTGTGACTACAGTCGCCCTGTGCTACTACTCAGGTACGATCCTGAGGTGAGGCTAAGATTAAACAGCTGTCCTAAGTGTGGGTTAAATTCCCCATAGAGTTCCTGGAGTACACAGCTGGGACACCATGTGGACCCATGGATGCTGTGTTGACTGCCTTGGGGCTGGATGTGGGTAATGCTGGACATACCCACGGCAGACGTGGCACGTTCCCGAGTCCGATGCCCAAGGGACCACACACATAGCCGGCCTTAGGCATAGGCCAAGTAGGTAGCCGTCTAGGGGGTTGCTCTACCGGGCACCTTTCCAGACTCTATTTGGTGTAGGTAGACCAGGCGGGGGCTAGCGGGTGATGTATCGGTGGCAACTTCTGCCTAGGTCACCACTTAACCTAAGGCCACTCTTCCCGTGGGTAATACAGCAGTACCCACACCCAGACGCGGGTCATTGCTAGGGTCATTGCTAGTATGGCATATCATCTATGTCAGGAAACCATATATCCCCAGACATAATGGCACAGCATACTGCCTGTTCGCCGGCCCAAGGCAGACATACCTCACCCGAGGCGCTGCGGACGCATTTCGCGAGATGTCCGTTAACAATGTCGACATTGTCTCGCTTTGTGAAACAAACTCCACATAGACATTCAATAATAGACAGCGACGGACAACCCGATGTCCTCGTGGCTGAGCTGTTCAACCTGTTCCGCCATGTTAAATGTGTGTAGCACAGCGGAACCGGGCCAAACAAAGCAACGGACATGTCTGTGGCTCAGTGAAAGTCGGCACGCAATGTTAAACCCTTGTAATATTGCGACACAGGCCATACATACGGAGGGTTAGTAATGGAAATTGGTCAGTTCGACCAGACCGTGTGCAATTAGTATAACGAGATCTACAACGGGTACACCGGCCAATCGGCGCACACGGTTACGAATAATTGGGGGGGGGCCGTGACATGGTACCATGGACACGGACAAAACGTGCCCATGTGACTCATCTAACATTCGTACAGGGTCAGGGCAGTCCCGTACAGTGGGCGGACAAGACCAAACCCAAAGCACCACAGCAACACCCTGACAATCGAGGCCTGTATGCGTATGGGATATAAGCAGCTGTCATCTGAACAGCCCTGCGGTGACGACATATGCATCCTGGGCCATGAGCGAGGGGGAATTAGGAATGTTCAACATGCAGTACCGCACCTTTCCCAGCAGGAGAATGGATGCCTGTGACGTGCGTGTGTGCGGGGGGGGGATATGTAAATGTACATAGGTACCATGGGTATGCATATTAATGACAACGAACAGCTAACGGTACTGGTCACAGTAACCGCAAACGTGAATGCAGTCACGCTTGAATTACGACTATAGAACATATAGATGTGCACGTAACGTAAATCGCCCATGCTGCAAAAGACTATTACATATATAAAGCTGTAAGTGCTTTCTGCACACGAACGGCGACCGGATGAGACATATGTTACCGGCATAGTCACAAGTAACGCAAAACACGTAACCACACAGACACTGTAAACATATATAAACGGACTACGGATATGCATGTGCGCGTGCGCGTAACCCACAATCCGGACATGCGAGTGTGCGCGTGCGTGTGTGATCCAGTGGAACCAGGGAAGGTTACGGATGTCTCCTCCACACATTTACATTCATAATTGTAAAATATATGCTTAAATAGTACTTATTGATTCCATGCTTTGTTATCGTAATGCTACTATTATACACATTGATATACAATATCCTGATCAACACACTACATTCTAAGGTGCACTCACAACAATTATCAACTATGTGTCCGGATACTTATTGTATTTACCAATATTGTATATATATTAACACATTGTTGCCGTATTATTGTTTCCATGAAGTAAGGCATGCAACACTGATATGTATATGTCACGTTATAATCAAGACTTGGAGCACTGTCCACCTAACTATGAGCAGGCTTATTGATTATTTCGCTTTAAACCGACTCTGAAGGAAGTGTATAAGGGACGGCTATGTCATGCATTCCGCATCTCGACGATGCCCCATGTTAGTAGGTGAGAGAGCTCAGTATCCTTTCACTGTGGAGTCAATGGATTTGACAGTGTCTGTTTTTGCCGATATATGTTCCATAATGTCGTTTATGAAGATGGGCAGGACGCAAGGTTTGCTGTATTTCCGCATACTGGCACGTGGATATAGATAGGCCATGTCATACAAACGATGGGTAGTCAAGCAGACATCCACGATTGGGGAACATACAGCGCAGTCAATACCACTGGCCAGATGGTGACAGTCAAACACGCTCTACACTTTACAAATGCACATCGGTGTCCATTGTAGGACTCCAAAAATTACGGCGCTTGCACCTTTATACACCGATCGCCAATCAGAGTACTAACCGTGACTACGGCACAGCTAGACATATGCACCACCAGCGTGTTTAAGGTTGATGATACCTGCCCATGACATGCAGGACATATGAACAGAGGTCCCCAGACTGCCGTGTCCATACATGTGCGCCCATATCCCAGTTCCGCACACATGAAGGATGTGTCATGCGCATCGTGGGGGTTGCAGCCATGGTATCCTGGGTATGCAAAATGGGGCTCGGTGTTGTTTGGCAGATAATCCGTTGTCCCGCCCCGTGGGAGGGCTGCGGGTACAGGACGTGCCTTAGTCCCCAGTAAGGATGCTAAGCATCCATAGGGTAATGCTAAAGGCAGGTGTGAAATGTGTTCAGCCCTACATCAGTGTCCAGTAGGCATTTCCCAAGGATGGACAAACGTACGGACAAGATGGCACCCATAATAGCAAACCTGGTGGAATCACACAGCCGTAGTAGGGCATGACACAGGACATACAGATGGAAACAACAGTAGATACACCCCGTAGACATCCATCCTGCCGTGCGAATCCCAGCGTACAGCAGCCAAGGTGCTATCACGTATGTGGGGATCACCCGCTTCCACTCTGCGGAACATACGTGCGACCTGTGGAACACATATTAATGGCACACCAACAACGTCAACTAGGAAGGTCATACTATCGCTAAAATATGGCGCTCCCACACATAAACAACATACTGTCATGAATAAATAGGTTCTACATGTACCGGCTGTGTTATACTGACAATACAGTGGCGGATAGTTCACAATGGTACCTCTGAGGATTATCTAAAGCAGTTGCCAACCTGCAGGACTACAGTAACACCATATGGGTAAATTGTGGAAGGACACGGGTTACGTAGCACTACATAATATGGGTAGGCGGACAGACATCCGGAATGGGGAACATACGGCGGCAGTCAAACCCACTGGCCGAATGGACACAGTCCAACATGTTCTAAACTTTACATATGCACATCGGTGTCCATTGCAGGACCCAAAATTACTCCTTAAGTAAGTGTGGGCAACATAGTGTGAACCGAAGAGGTGACAGCCGTGACTACGGCACAGGTAGATATATGCACCACAAGCGCCTTCAAGGGTGATGACAGCCGCCCATGAAATGCAGGACATATGAATAGGACTCCCCAGGCTGCTGCGCCCATACACGCACGCTCACATCCCATTTCCGCACACATGAAGGGTGTGCAAGGGTACTGTCGAGGGTTGCAGACATGGGATCGTGGGTATGCAAATATGGGTGTCGGTGTGGATTGGCAGATGATTCGCTGTCCCGCCTGCAGCGGACGTGGCCATGGCATATGCGTTACTCCGCAATACTAATACCGATCATCCACCGGAAATGGAGAATGCAGCTGTGAAATGTTGACAGCCCGATACTAGTGTCCAGTAGGCAGTTCCCATGGATGGACAAACGACGCCAAGATGGCACCCATAGCTGCAAACCTGGGGGAATCCCACAGCTGTTGCAAGGCATAACCCAGGGAATACAGATACGGTCTACAGTACACACTCCCCATTCAAAGCAAGACCGCTGGGCAGATACCGCGACACAACACTCAATGTGCCAGCACATCTATGGGGATCACACGCCCATACAGTGGAACAGATGGGTCACCTGTGTAAAGATACCAATGGCACAATCTCCACGCCTGCTGGGAATGACATAGGATGGTCAAACTATGGCGCTGCCACCAATGAAAGACATCCTTCGTGAATTAATAGGATTGATGTCAATACACCATGGCAAACACCCAATGAACAGGGAAGACTTGTTGGCACCCTATGGCCACAAACCATGTCACACATAGGTAGATGGAACAGTCAACGAACATTTCGTCCACGACAGGTCGCATATGGTATCCAAAGGTACTTCATAGACATGTATGCGCTTATCACCCGCTGGCCCTGTGAGACTTACACATAACATGGAAGTATCCAGGCTTTAAATGTCCACCCTTACACTTCCATTTGTCACTTTCTATGCGAGCAATGGAGATGTAGCCACAGCATAGAAAGCAGACACGCATTGCTAACGAAACACACACATGTCAACATCACAGAAAGCATACTATGAACACACTTATTACATGATATTGTACTATGAAACACAAACAAACCAGCAACCTGCAGCAAGAATAGTCCCCGTAGTTCGACACAACACAAGTCTTCGTAACATTTAAACAGTTCATTAAAACATGCAACGCTGTTGTTTCCACAACGGTGCAGGAAAATGCTATGTCTAAGAATGTTCACAATCAACAATGTGAGTCTTAACATGATTTTAAATATCACACTGTTGATTGTGAACACTTTAAGAATTTGCTTATTCAGTTGTATTTGCGAAAGCAACGGAAACACACACACACACGGAAGGGACGGGAGATGAACCTACGCCTATTTACATGAACTCAGTACAGTATGAAGCATTTACAGAACGCGCTACCGAGTTAACTGACGTGAGCGCTGTCAGAGGCATACTTGTAGGCTGGTGACGTCACCCGCAAAACAATAGTTGGCGATAGCCAAGGTATGTGTTGCGGAGCGTCTAAAAGCATGTTCATTCGCAGAGGCAGCTGGAAACACACACACAGAGACACACACACACACGGAAGGGACGGGGCACGAACCTACGCCTATCTACATGAACACACTACAGTATGAAGCATTTACAGAACGCGCTACCGACTTTACTGAACAGAGCGCTGTCACACGCATACTTGTAGGCTGCTGACGCCACCAAGAAGACAATAGTTGGCAATAGCCAAGGCATGTGTTGCGGAGCATCTAAAAGCATAATCAGTCGCAGAGGCAGCTGGAAACACACACACACACACACACACACACGGAAGGGACGGGGCACGAACCTACGCCTATCTACATGAACACACTACAGTATGAAGCATTTACAGAACGCGCTACCGACTTTACTGAACAGAGCGCTGTCACACGCATACTTGTAGGCTGCTGACGTCACCCGCAAGACAATAGTTGGCAATAGCCAAGGCATGTGTTGCGGAGCGTCTAAAAGCATAATCAGTCGCAGAGGCAGCTGGAAACACACACACACACAGAGACACACACACACGGAAGGGACGGGGCACGAACCTACGCCTATCTACATGAACACACTACAGTATGAAGCATTTACAGAACGCGCTACCGACTTTACTGAACAGAGCGCTGTCACACGCATACTTGTAGGCTACTGACGTCACCCGCAAGACAATAGTTGGCAATAGCCAAGGCATGTGTTGCGGAGCGTCTAAAAGCATAATCAGTCGCAGAGGCAGCTGGAAACACACACACACACACACAGAGACACACACACACACGGAAGGGACGGGGCACGAACCTACGCCTATCTACATGAACACACTACAGTATGAAGCATTTACAGAACGCTACCGACTTTACTGAACAGAGCGCTGTCACACGCATACTTGTAGGCTACTGACGTCACCCGCAAGACAATAGTTGGCAATAGCCAAGGCATGTGTTGCGGAGCGTCTAAAAGCATAATCAGTCGCAGAGGCAGCTGGAAACACACACACACACACACAGACACACACACACACGGAAGGGACGGGGCACGAACCTACGCCTATCTACATGAACACACTACAGTATGAAGCATTTACAGAACGCTACCGACTTTACTGAACAGAGCGCTGTCACACGATACTTGTAGGCTGCTGACGCCACCCGAAGACAATAGTTGGCAATAGCCAAGGCATGTGTTGCGGAGCGTCTAAAAGCATAATCAGTCGCAGAGGCAGCTGGAAACACACACACACACAGAGACACACACACACGGAAGGGACGGGGCACGAACCTACGCCTATCTACATGAACACACTACAGTATGAAGCATTTACAGAACGCGCTACCGACTTTACTGAACAGAGCGCTGTCACACGCATACTTGTAGGCTACTGACGTCACCCGCAAGACAATAGTTGGCAATAGCCAAGGCATGTGTTGCGGAGCGTCTAAAAGCATAATCAGTCGCAGAGGCAGCTGGAAACACACACACACACACACAGAGACACACACACACACACACACACACACACACACGGAAGGGACGGGGCACGAACCTACGCCTATCTACATGAACACACTACAGTATGAAGCATTTACAGAACGCGCTACCGACTTTACTGAACAGAGCGCTGTCACACGCATACTTGTAGGCTACTGACGTCACCCGCAAGACAATAGTTGGCAATAGCCAAGGCATGTGTTGCGGAGCGTCTAAAAGCATAATCAGTCGCAGAGGCAGCTGGAAACACACACACACACACACACACACACACACACACACACACACACACGGAAGGGATGGGGGACGAACCTACGCCTATCTACATGAACACACTACAGTATGAAGCATTTACAGAACGCGCTACCGAATTTACTGAGCAGAGCGCTGTCAGGAGGCATACCCCTACGTGAGTGGTATCATTTGCAGAGGCAATGCGCCCGATCGGGAGTTCGGACAGAGTGCGCAGTCACGCAGTCTGTTACCATCCTGTCGCCAGACACCAACACGTTAGTGCTGCAGTCGAGAATAACAAGTAACTACTGATCAGTACATCACTGCATACTGGGCATGCTCAGACACTTAGACTCGGCACAGGGCAGACATGCATACACATGGTGCGACGGCATGGGTGGCGGAATGTGGACCGTCAGGTGTGTCCAGCCACACAACAGAAACCTGGCCATGCCACAGACGCGTGGCCGCTAGGGGATACAGGCATGCACCCGGGTATAACTGCAGACGGGCGCTGTGCACTGTGCTGTGTGTCTATCTACACAGCTGCCTACTGGGCATGCTCAGACACTTAGAGTCGGCACAGAGCAGACATGCATACACATGGTGCGACGGCATGGGTGGCGGAATGCGGACCGCCCTGTGTGTCCAGCCACACAACAGCAACCCGCCATGCCACAGACGTGGCCGTTGCTGCAGGGAATATCTAGGTGCAATTAACCATGTGTAGGACTGGCCTACAGTTTGTTGCATGCTACAGACAACCCTCCCAAACACAGGATACCTTCACAGATGTCCTGAGGACACTGGTGAGTGGGCATGCTCTCACAACAGCACCGTATTGGGTGACATGAACCACCCATACATAGCCTGGGAACATTACCCATGGCACAACACACTACGCCAGCAGTCCCAGGTGTTCACACACCTGGCCACTGTTAAACAGCCATGCACCATACATACTAGGGGATGTCTGACAGTTCTGCCCATCACACATGGTGAGGATATGCCCCACACAGGATGTACAGCCCTCAATGGTGATGCAAGACCGTATAGTGGATCCACTGGTCATCCACTCCCTGTAACCAACACCAGCATGGGGGACCTCAGTGATGACCTCTCCACAGAAAACCACACACATCATACGACCGTGTGGTACCCTACAAGTCCTCCATGCCAGTGTTGAACACAGGCCAGACCGCAAACGCCTAACGACTGCCTTCCCCGACCACCCACATGCATGTCTGCAACAGGCAAACATGATGACATCAGGACCTTGTCCACCACAGGTAGGCACATGGTGTGGTGGACCGCAGCCACTGACTACCTGTACATCAACAGTTGGAGCTAATACATGGCAGAGCAATGACAGTACCAGGGAAACCATCACCCATTCATACCGGCGCCACCATACGGCCCCACATACCATCATCCACGGCCGCTTGTGGGAGTGGTACTGCAGAGGGCACATGAGACAACCACAGGGCCTTCCCTAACTGTGGTAAGGACATGGTTGGGGGCACACAGACTTGCCTGGAAATGGTCCAGAATGGTACAACAGTCACTGCACCCACAGACATTGTCTGCAAACCACAGGACATGTTCCATGCATACATCCCCCCCCCAACAGGGAACATATCCATCCCACCAGAGTGTATCCTCCCAAACATCTCATATGGCCTGGAGTGATCCCATATCTCTATGGCGGTTGACACGACAGCAATGGGCACCGATGGTGTCCCTGGCTGTGTGCTACCCATCCTCATTGAGGCCCTCGGCCCACACATGCGGCCACTGTGTCATGTTAGCCTTACTATGGGCTATGTCCCCAATGGATGCCATATGGCATCTGTGGTCCCACTATGCCAGGGTAGTGCTCCTATGGACTGTCAACAGCCACACCCTATACGCTTGACAAGTGTTGTCTGCAAAGCTGTGGGAGGTCCATACAGGTGGCCATGGTTACAGATAGCGTGTACAGCCAATACCGAACATACCCACAACTACATAGTCAAGGGCGGATCCTGCCTCCCGAACCTGCTCGTCCAGTCTGGAGTGGTCACCAAGGCCATTGATGGGGATACGTGGGTTTGCACACAGTACCATGACCTGGTGGGAGCGATCAGAGCACACTACACATGGGACCCATGGAAAGGCTCGCCAGCATACATGTGGGGACATATGTCACCCGATGCTTCTCAGACAGGTTGGAGGTCACACCACACAGGGTTGGTGCTCAAGGTGCCTTGTCACACTCATATCTGGACCCAGTGGAGGCCCACAGGGCTCACTCCTGGGCCCCTGCCATATGGCATCCGACCTTCCAATGTGCATGCAATCATAGGGGATTGTAGCAGACAAGGTATGCAGATGACTACGCACCGCCAACATACCCAACACCCCATGTTACACGGACATCCACCTAGGGCGCCATAGACATGGATGACTGGTGCCAGAGCCATGGCCTGCTACTAAATGCCAGAGAAGGTGCAGCCCTACCCAGTGTGAAGGACATGTTCGTCCCAATGTCACATGTAGGTGGTACGCCATTAAAGATGGTGGACGGTTCAGGAAATGGCTACCACACCTGTCGGCAACCTCTGTCAACACACACAATGGCAATGTGGGTGTGAAGACATTCCATTGTGGCCTCCTGGTCTGGATGGAATCGCAACCACATCAGGGTGTTCATTGTACCCCTGTACACATCACACACCAGAGCACTGACTGCATACAATGGCACATGTGGCCTGTAGCTAACCTGACGCCTGCAGCACTCGGAAGGACCGCAAACGTTCCACAAGACGGGCATGACGGTGCTAGGACATGTGTCACAAGCTGCACGGCCAAGGGGACACCGCTGTGGATCTTCACAGCACAGCTGCTCCGTGGTGATCTGTGCCTGACATACACGGCCATGTCTGACCTGGGTGACATGGGCACATTCCACCTCCCAGGCTCCATGCAAACACGGGCACAGAAGCGACTGTCAAACACCTCAACACAAAGATGAGTGGGACGTGCTGGGGGAACAGGGTTAACGGCCAGACACCCCCTACAACACGGGGAGGAGTGCCAGGCCATGTGAAGGAAAGGCCCTGACTGCCTTCGTCCAGGACTGCTAATGACGTGTGGATGTGTGACAATAGTTATGCGCCAGGCAACATCTGTGTGTCACTGCTAGACCAGGGACTGGGGACTGATGGATATGGCATCCCCATCCTGAGGGGTGTTAGACGCCACACACAGTCATGCTAGGTCCACACATGTCTAGGGCACATATCCTGTTACGTTCATGTGCGCCTATGTACCTATGTAGGGGTCCATGCCGGATGCGGTAACTGTGCTATGCTGATGTTGCCAGACATGCCTGTGGGTACCCCACGACTACACGTGGGGAACTAATTACAGTGCTCCCAGTAGGCACGCAAGTACACCATCAGTATCATACGGGTTAACTGCACCGACATGGTGCTACACATGTAACCACCACACATACTGTGTACACATATCAATGAATGCTGCACCTGTCCTGCATGGTATGTCTGCTGCATGATGTCCGTGCACAACCCACATCACATACATACCTGTCACCAGCCATACACACACACCACAACATACACATCACGCACTATGCGGACACAGGTATCACATACACCTCTCACTATCGTGTCCACCCTGTGCATCAGAATATGTTAGCTTAACCGCAGTGATGGTGTAGCTCACAGTTATGCGGCAGAGACTTCATCATATGCACAGGGTGATATAGTGCCACAGGCATGGGCTGTACCAATGGATGACATCATGTGTGTGTGTAAGGGCCAGTGCATTGAGTGGGCATGACTATGTAGATTGCATGTGGGTGTGGTGGAGCCCTACAGTTGTGTCTGCTGTGTGTGGGTGTGTGTGTACACAGTTCAGTCATCTGTGATGCCTACACGGGGTATGCTTGGCAGCCCCTGACTGTACAGTGCAGGTGTTACGGCTCACTGTGTCCGCCGGCGGCGACCTGACCCGCGCCTGCCTGGGGTCGCACGGGCACGACCGGGTGGAGGTACGGACTGTCCACTCTCCGATGTCACATGTCCGCTGGAAACGTGCCCACGACGGGGCCGCCCAGGGCCACGTCCACGTGGCCTGCTCTGTCCTGGTGTGGATGGTGTAGTAGCAGCTGCACTGCTGCTGCTACCAGCACTGTCTGGGTGGGCATGGGAGGTGGCACGCACACGCTGACCTGCAGCAGGTGGTGTTGCTGGCACACGCCCACGTGCCCTATGCCTCACCCCTACCTGGTGTTCCTGCACGGACTGCGCGACGCCAAGGATGGCCATGCCTCGGTCGAGGATACCAGCCATGTCACCCAATCTCCTATCCAGAACATCGGCAAGATGCTGTTGTGCATTCGCCAATGCCTGGATGTTGTCATTCAGGCTACGGATTGCGGACCTCTGCAGCCTCTGCCCTTCCTGGTTCTGCCGCTCGCACGCGCCTGCGCCGCCATTACAGTCTGGAACATGCGCCTGGTTATACCAGCTGCTGCACCCTGTACGGCAGGTGTATGTCTAGCGGTGCTCCCCCTACGAGCAGCACCTGCCACATGCCTGCGTGGCACTGCACCAGTCCTTACACTGGCAACATCGTGTGTACCCACACCTTCTGCAGCCACCACACATTCCTGCTCGGGACAACAGACGCTGACTGACCGTCATCTATGGGCAACGGTGTTGGGGTATGTGTCGGCATCTGAACCGTGTGCGGGGATGAAAGGGACGTATGTGTGATGTTCTCCAGTGGCACAGAGTCTGCCTGTGACGACCCTGCCTGTGCCTCATGCACATGGTCATCACCACTAGTATCTGTGGGGACACTAGCATCAGATTGACCGCAGGAGGGAACTCACCTACAGCACCTGTCAATACAAAGACATACCATCGGTTACAATACAGACACACACACACACACACACACACACACACACACACACACACACACACACACACACACACACACACACACACACACACACAGACAGCATGCATGTGATAATGCAGGTGGCATGCAGCATTCACACAACACAGACCAGTGAATGCAGACCAGACATTCATAGTGGCAGTATGTACACTGCCCTGGTGGGGACAGTACAACAGGCAGGTGTCATTTAGTAGGCATGCAGTACACACATTCATGGTAGTTTGCATGCATCAGCGTGATACACCATGTGGCCACGTGCGAGTTGAGAGTACACATGGCTGCCGACAGTATGTAATGTACACCGCAAACATGTGCGGTATCATGTGGACATGTGACGATGGTGACCCACCGCATGCACCACATCACAATGGCTGTCACGGTGCAGTGTTATGTGTACAGTCTACAGATACAATGTATGGGTAACAGTGATGTCTGTGCAGGTACGTTTGCTGTGAGCTGTGTGCATAGCTGTACGGTGTGTAGTGCGGGCTCTGTGCCACTGCACAGTAGCAGGACACAGCTATGTGTCTGTGCGATGCGTGACCTGGACGCATTACATTGCCATGTCTGTAAGTCAGTTCAGATGCTCAGCAGCACGTATATGGTGGACATTGGAGGCACCTGTAGTAGCTGTGGAGAGGCATTCCATGTCACTGGTGTACTACATTGGATGTCCAGGGGGTCCACTACAGTGATGAACCCACTATGTGTGTACAGGGTGCAACGGTGAGTACCCACTGTGGATGTGCTGTGTGGCAACATGCCTGTAGGTATCAACCATGGCCTTGTCTGTCTGAGTCATTGACAATTGTGTGTGGTAGACATCGTGCACACGGCCCTGTGGTGGCCCATGTGACATACAACCATAGTAGTGTGAGGTGTCACATTCTGTACGGATATGCTGACAGTGTGGATGTCTGCTATGTTGTGCATAGGTCATGTCATGGTGTGACAATGCTGCAGCCAGACATCCATGTGCATGGGACATGGCATGTGCCATGTCACAACGCTGCACCCGATGCAGGGCATGGGTCACATTGGTAACACCTGTGCTCTGGCCAGATCACAGCTCACTATGTGGTACTGTGTGCATACTGCACTGGCATACCAATGCATACTACACATGCAGCCATTGTGTAACACCTACACCATTGTATGCATAGCTGACTGCACGTAACACACCAATAGGTTGTGTGGTGTCATACCACTCTACGCTAACGGGTGTATCTACTGTACATGGGTGGTGTGTGTGTCAGGAGTGCGAGCTGTATACCGTGACTGGGGCACACACAGGTGAGCATGTCATGCCTAGACACATGGGGAATATCAATACAGCAGAACATGCCTTTGACTAGCAACAGACTTACCTGCAACAGACCCTTGTCCTTGCGACACGCCAGACGTACCTGTAAAGGCATTGCACAAAGGTATACACATTAGCCATTACTATCTCCACGGTCAGCACTGTGCATCTCACATCATGCATGTATGTGGTAGCATGTGCTATGCACATGTCTGCTAACACAACATAGCATACTATGGTTTGCATCTTGTGTGGCCATATACCTGGCATGTATTGCTATATCATGTGTTGTACTATGACACCCACACCCACGTCGCCTATCATACAAACATGCAACACTGACTTACCATGCGGCTCCAGGCTCATAGCTCGGGAGACACCCACCTCCACGATGGACGCAAGTGTTTCTGCGTGTTCTTCCGTGGGTGTCCCCAGACTGGCCAGGAGCTCCTCCGTGGCTGTGAGTGGGGCTGGGTTGGTGGCCCACCACCTGTCCCACGCTGTTGCCTGGCGATTGCAGCGGCACGCTGTCTTGCATGCCGGATCAGGTCTGTGCAGTGCCTGCGGATTTGTTGATAGCTGCGGTTGTTTCCGCCCACGCTGTTCACCCTCCTGCACATCTCCTCCCACATCTCCTGCCGTTCCTGTGCCTGCTGTGGCACATGGCTAAATAGGGCGGCATGGTTGCCATGGAGGTATGGAATTATCACCTCCTCCTCCTGTCGGCTGAATGGTGGAAGACGGGAACGTGGCATTATCTGGAAGACATAATGATGGTGGCAGGTCACATTCACACTGCTGTGCTGGCATACTGTTGGAAATACATTGCTATGACATGTACGACATCTGCACAGTGATCTGTGAAGGGCATCGTGGCAGTGACACAGCCGATGTTGTGGCTTCACACCATTGAGCACTGGGTGTCACATCATATCTGTGTGCCACCCCATCACACTGTGCACGCACCATGTAGATGTTAGCCTGCCATGGACATGTGTACCTGGCTGCACCTATGTCCATATCAGTTGGCATAGGTCCCCATGTGACGGCTGTGCTACTGTTCACCTGGACGCTGTGTATATGTCAGTACACAACACGACTGTGTCCATTGTGAACGTCAGCAGCGGCACTGTACACATACACATGGACACCTGCACATGCATGTGTTGTGCCATGTACTTCCACACAGCACTGTACGGGTGCTGGACAACTTGCCACAGCTCACCTGTGTTACATATGTGATAGACATGGAGCAATGTGTAACCATGACACATTAGCAGGAAAGGCCATGCATAGCATGTACACACACACATTGTGCAGAGCATCACACAGCACCTGTAACATGACAGGGTGCATCGCCGCCACATTACTACTGTGTATGGTTGATAGTGAGAGTGCCTTTTGTCCATTGCACCATGTGGGACTGTGATAGCTCATGCAGCCTTGCTGGTCAGCTCTGCATGATATGGCAGGGTATGCCACATACATGGCACTGGGTGTGACCCACCAAGGGGCTGACGGTATTGGCAGGGTGGCTGTCCATTGCATATGTCATAGCTGTGTGAATATGGACATTCAACATGTTTATCACCATGGTGTGGACACTGTCCTCGAGCGAGGTATGCTGTACGCTGCTTGTTGAGGGTGTGTGTGGTGCATGCAGGTATCACACATCCATGCATACACTGTAGCCCTGGCAGGTGCTATGTGCTGGGATGTTGATCGACACAGTGCTGTATGTGTACACACACCGCTATCCCATGCACATGGATGGCTGCCTGAACTGATGTGGGTAACACATATGTGTACATCCAGTGCCCGCTGCCACCCACATGTCTGCTGCTGCACTACACACCGCCATCCCTCCCTCTGTGAATGTGGTGTTGTGCTCAGCAGAGGTATCCATGTATGGGGACAGGGATGTTCACATAGCAGGCCCACTGATGGTATCGTCGATCTGACCATACACATATGATGCACCCCTCACACATACAACCCATTCATATTGTTGTTCACAACGGTGACACAGCTATATTGCTATGCCGGAGGCATTCACAGACATACATACACAGAGGCATGCACGTCCATCTGTGTCATTGCCTGGACTATTGGTGTGGTTTGGCACCTAACGTGTTTGACTGCAGGTGGCGCAGACCTACTGTGCACATGTCTACATGGTAGGCCTGTTCTACGGTAGGCATCTGTGATGTGCTGTGCACATGTCATATCTGCACATTTGGTTGGTGTCCAGTGGTGGGACATACAGGGATGTTGCTGAACATATATGCATGCGACCCTGTACAGCTGTGACGCTAGCCTCTCAGATGCTCATGTGTCGTGGACGTGAACACCGTACACACACATGTGGTTGTGGGCTGCCGTCCGCACTCCATCTCCACCTGTGGGTTGCTATCATCCCACACACTCCTTGTACTGTATGTTCAGGCTATGCACCTATGTGGGGCTTGTGTGCATGCAATACGATACTATGTGCCTTTGCACCCATCACAGACATTGTCACACAGGTACACCGCCAGCCATACACATCGCAGCTTCTTGTTACCATGCCACATGTGGTACACACCTAACACATCTCCTGTGGGACATGGTAATTTGTATGGGCATGTCCAGTAGTGACATACCACAGCTACCCCTACATGACGGCTATGCAGGACATGTCTGTGTACATCTACTGTGACATGTACACGAGCAATGCCCCCCTACCTACATCACATGGTACTACCTGTGGAGTATGTGTGTCTGCATCCATGCTATGGCCATAGATGACAATTGTACATCAATATGTGCAACATACCTCAGTGGAGGTTGTCATGTGCACATGTTCCATGTGTCAATGCATTGTTTGTGTCTGTTGGGCGGTCATTGTTGTGCATGGTTTACATGGCTGACATAGTGTACTGTGTCTGATTCCAGGTACTTCATTGGGCTACCAGCATTGTACATTTCTACAGCACATTCCAGCCATCATGTAGCCAGCTTAGATGACAGTGGATGGTGTTCCGCCATGTGCACATATGTCACACGGCACGAGGGTGACTGACACACATTGTCAGGACTGGGTTCTGACTGCTGTGGCTGTGTGTACCGGTGTTGACAACCATGACTGCACCAGATGGTGTCTTCTGGATGTGTGACATTCACAACAAACACCCACATTCACATAGCAGCACATCGTCCACGACAATGGACATTCCTGCATGAACACTGTGTACGGTATGTCTGTATGACCACTGCATATATCACTGGTGGCCACCAGCATGGCTGCCTACAACAGCAGTGTGTATCCTGTGCAAACATGGGTTACACCAGTCACAACACACCTGTGTCAGATGGCCCTGTAGTGGGTGACAGTGCAGTTCCATTCATCATGTAACAGTATACATCGTGCACCAGTATGTTGCAGACATGTGAACGGCTGTGCTAGTCGACATATGCACACATGACACATCACCTGGTACACCGTGGTCTGCCTTGCCACCTGCTATTGTGACCACCCTGTGATGACATTGTACAGCCCACATGGACTTGGACATGTGATGGCTCAATGGTGAATTAACCCTCCAGGTGTGTGTCTAGCCAGGTGTCCAGTAGCCAGTGGTCTGCATGCAGGGATAGTCTACGTTGGCCTACTCTGTCACTGGGACTGTTGACTATGGTCATACTGTTGTTATGCAGGCATGTGCTGTTTGTCCAGTCTGATAGTCGTGTTCAACCACACTACCATGGCACACATGACGTGTGGACATCTGCCTAAGGTGTGCAGCCCACATGTACATCTTCACATGCTATGCTGCCTGTGCAGCGTGTCACATGTCTGTCTCCGCCAGGGCTGTCACAGGTAGGCACAGCATGCAGTGATGTGTGACAATGCTTACACCCTCCACTGTGCTGTACACTAGCACTGCACACACAGTACAGCACACATGTCATTTATCTGCAGTGCCTGGGACCTGCCTCCATGCCCTACATGGCACACCTGCCAGTCCAGATTGTACACAGATCATACCTCACAGGCACATACCTGGACTGCAACACACACGGGTGGGTGGTTCCCACACCACACCGTGATTTACACACATACTGTATATTCCCATGACACATTGCATCATAGGTAGTCCATGTTCAGATACCCATGTTCGTGGCCGCTACGCACATTGTGACACGGGACAGTGAATACACTGTACACCACAGGTTACATGCCGGTCGGGTTGGCATACTGTACATTGCACCTAGGACAGTTGCTACTGCTATGTATTGCCAGCAACATGCCCTTCCCTAGTATGGACTCCCATGTACCCACACATGCTTGGCCATGCAGTACGCATAGCTGGGTGACACATTACACGACACATACCATACCTACACTACCCTCAGCATGCACCAAACCTCCATGTGTCTGTGTGCTAGGCCTACACACCTCCCCTCTGTTTGCTGAACATCCATGCTTACCATCCCTGCTAGCCACACCCTAAACACACAACCATAGCAGCATGCATGGTACATACACACTACAGCCGGTATTACTGACATCCACTGACAGAGGTAGTTGATGGCATGGCACCGCGTACGATGGACAGTCTACGTGCCTATGCCAACACTGATCACAGTGCACTTCTGCTACATTTACACACTGGTAGGGACCATGCTATTCCACACTGAGACATGGTGGTACTGGCCTTTTCACAGACGCCACAGTGGTATTCCTGTTCCATGCACACGTGCTGTATGGGCACATGTGCAGGCTGTTGCACGGTAGTTATGTTCACCTGTGTGTTGTGTGTCACTTGACAGTCATGGTGGGTCCTGATGGTGCATGACATACTCCACAGCTAGCTACCTACACATGACTGCCAGACATTGCAGTGTGGGCCCTCACGCAGTGTGGTGGTATGTCTCTGCTGTTTGACTACATCCACATTCAATGCAGCATACCACGGTCATGCAGGCATTGATGACACAGATGTTGCTGGCATCGTGCCTGCCAATGGGGTACCTACCAACAATACACACTCTCACTCACTACAGGGTTCCAATCCTTGGCTGGACATTGTATTAACCCTGTGGACACATACATAGTACTGCCATGCACATGTTATGTCCGGGAACACAGTCCCAATGTCACCTCAAACCGCCGTAGTTGTTGTATCCCGCCAACCTGGCTGTTACATGTCTCTGCAGCAGCACACGTCAGTGACTGCTAGCCCATTCATGTACATTGTGCACCCTGACCACCACACTACCACATCTATCACACTACACATGGATGGTACTGCATTGCACGATGGGGCTGCATCTCTACACCCATGACTGGGCCATTCAGTATGGCACTGGGCCACATCTTGACATACATGCTTCACACACTCATTGACTACCTGCATGCCTTTCCTGGCACCCTTGTTGGGCTTCTGTGCACCACAGCACACCACATCCCATGCTGGCCACCTGTCATATTATTGCATGGGTGGTTGGGGTGGTACAGAGGGTATC
Organism: Protopterus annectens; assembly: GCF_019279795.1. Taxonomy (NCBI): domain Eukaryota; kingdom Metazoa; phylum Chordata; order Ceratodontiformes; family Protopteridae; genus Protopterus; species Protopterus annectens. The sequence goes on along the minus strand of NC_056727.1, from coordinate 1,057,464,154 downwards.
ACATCAGACATGATCCGCTCTTTGCCCTTCAGCACCATTCCACTTTATGCTATTGCCAGTGTACACATCCAGCATCACATCGTACCCTATGTATCGGGATGTTACGCCATGTGCCTTCTGTACAGTTCACACAGTGGTGCAGGCATATCATGCTAACTACAACATGTCAGGGACGTGTGACATTGCACAGTCCTCAGACATGTGGCCCCTCATGCTCAGTATTTGCATACGCACACTACCTGCTGTCACACAGTACTGTACATGCCTACATATACCACTTCTACATACCTGGCAGCATTCTAGCTCATCCTACTCATGTTGCTGACACCCATACAGGTGTCAGTGTGGCAGATATATCATGTAGATATCATTGCATCAGTTACATCACACATAGTGCATACACATCACCTTTGCATACTGACAGTCATGCGGTGTATCACATGGATACTGTCCCTATACAGGCATATCACGTTGTACATGGTTGATGTACACACACATGGCCCACATGGTGCTGTGGTTGCCATATTACACCATGGCGTGGGTACACATGTGCAGGACCACGCATTTCTGGACCGTATGTCTAGCTGATACCTTGGGTGCCCTTGTACCTGTGCCATACACACATGTACACGCAGGCCGTGTTACAATAACACATGTGTGGTGTACCTTACACAATGGATACAACGTTACATGTCTCAGTATAGTCATGCTGTGCTCTCTACCCGGCTCAGACAGTTTACATATGCAAATGACAGTCATGTAACACATCTGTACTCACCTGCATGCCACTAACACAGGGGTGTAATCTACTCTGCCATGGGCCATGTTCTCCGTGAGTACTGATGCATGTAGTACTCCTACATGGCGCTTGCAGTGGGCAGGGTGGAGGAGCAGTCCTGCATGTGTGCACACATGCCACATTGCTCGCCCGGCGCCTGTGTGACATCCACAGACTGGACACACACCGTGCTGTGGGACATAGGTCCTGTGCACATCCCACAGGGGCACACTGTGTCACTAGTCATGTGATAGCTCCCTTGCTGGTAGGATGACACAGACCCATGGTACCACCACAGCGGACGTACTGTATAGACATGACAGTTGACATCCACTTCTGCCATTCAGTGGACACTACCATGGGGGTGTCAGTACTGTGTACATTGCACATGTGTTTACACACGGCCCTGCTGGACATCATTGTGGCACACATTGCACCTGCTATGGAACGTTTGGACATGGTTACTTGCTGTTCCCTCCATTTCGGGTACCTATTCTGCTACTACATTGTCCCATATGTGCAGGCCATACATATCTTGTGTATGTACATAACATTAGGCCATCCCTCCATCATGCATGCTATGCCTGTGATACTGTCTATGATTTGTGAACATATCCATCATGACAGCTTTGCATTACACATAATTGACATAGTCGCCTACTGCATGGGATACGTGCACGTCGGCGCACATTCCGTATGACATCGACGGTATATGCCCATGCACATGTGTGCTGTGACACTATACATACATGTCCTATCCCCTGCTGTGGCACTTCATTGTTGGATATCCACTGCCAGCATCAGCGTGGGTGGTGGCATTGTTCTGTGTTTGCAACCCCTATGGCAGACCTGGGGTAGGGTTACCACCTGTGCCACTTTGCAAAGGACAGTCCCTCTTGGGCAGTTGTGTCCTGACAAAATATATTACAAATGGCAAATGTCCTGAGATTGTAGGACATCACTATATCCCATTTTTATGTATGAGTTGCATAACATAGTTATTTATGTATGTACATTCCTAAATGTTACAAGACACACAATAAGCAACTTAACTGCTACAAGACTACACTTTTCTTTATGCAAAAGAGTACAGTTCTAACCTTTGTACTGACCATGGGTATGTGTCCACCTGTAACATCTGATGTGTGTCCCAAAGATTTCCCACTTTGGCCATTTGAAAAGGTGGCAAGTCGAACCTGGGGTTATCCCGGTGTGTACATGTTGTCCCACTGCTGTGCACACGCTGTCCACAGTCGCTGGTATGCTGCGCGCTTTAGCATTACATATCCAACCTTCGCCTCTCTCTGCCTGATGGACAGGTATCTTTACCTACACACACCGCTCACATACTGTACAGATTCACATATCGCGTATGCTACACACCAGTACATGTCGTGTTCGACATACCTTTCCGGCCTTTGGTTCTGCGTTCGTCTCTATTTCCTTGTTTCTCCTTCTGTATTCATGTTTGTTCGGTATGAACATACGGTTTGAATATCCAGGGAGTCTTCCTTATATTCGTCGTCACCTGAGGCATGTGGGTTAATCAGGCCAATAGCTGTTCCTCGGTGTGTACTTATGCGCATATCACCGTGATCCCTCCTTTCGCTCATACGTCGGCACTAGGCCATGGTTCTTTCCTCGTGTGGCCGTTGGTTATGTGCAATACCTTCATGAGGATGGTATGTATTGTATCATGTTTGTGTGACTGCATCCGCTATGTGTGGTGTCGGGTACATTTCGCTGTGGTGTTAGCCATGGATTGTGTGTGTTGGGTATGGTATTGTGTTCGACATGTGGGTCTCCGTGTCCTGGCGGCGTCTGTCGATGGCGTTGTGCATTCAGATGTGTAACATAGCTGTTATTTTCCTGTACACAGCGGATGCAAGGATGCATCAGCCGCTGCTAGTGTTTCCCACGAGCTTGTTGTGGGTATGCCGCTGTCATTGACTGCCTGTATGTGTTTGCTACGGTTTTAGCTGTTATCCCTTTGATATGTGCAATGGGGTATATCTGCGGATGTGGGTGACGAGTACGGGTGTGAGTCTTGCATTTATACATACCAGATATGCTTGTGTGTGTGCTCCATCCCTGCTTGGGGAGCTGCAGGTTACCTGTCTGTTGTTCCGGGAATGTTTGTTTTGTTGATGTCGTGTGCTGTCGGTATCGCCTGCATGTGTGCTTCCTGCACGTATTCCTCCTTCACATCGGTTATATATCTGCGGATGTTCGTCCGTGCCTACTATCCATTGGCATTTTGTCGCTGATAGTTACGGTGAATGTGGTCCTATACTTGGGGCAGCCTGTATGCTACCGGTAGCCTCCTATTCGTGTGCCGCTTGCTTACTTCACGGTCGTGGAACACACCGCGGTATTTACGGGACCGTAAGTGTTCACGATCGGTGCCGGGATAGCACATTCGTATTTTCGCCGCACATGCCTGATGCTGTGTAACGTTGCCGACGGACCGTGTGGAGTCTACCTTATGGCCGCCATACATACGGTCATGGTTTGTACATGCGTCCTTTGCATCTCCTGATGGCTATGGCCCTGTGGTACACTTTGGGACATTTCCGCTTTGCATCGCTTTTACGCCCCCACGTGCATAGCCACTGAGGAGATGTCAGTACTACTTTGTGGGTACTGCTGTACATACGCCTATGGTTCCTGTACTGTATGCCTACGCCTGTTATTACACTCCGCCTGTGACATGTCATCTACATACACATTTTACACTGGCACACACATTACACACACACAGCGGAACACACGACAACCTCACCTCACACATACACATATTGCCGCCATGGCTGTCAACCTTCTATTTCCAGAGTGAGGAACACACACAGTAGTAATGTGAAACAAATGGCCATAATGTGGAACACATAGTAATGGCATAGTGACAACTTCAGCTAAGTAGGTCATAGGTTGATGATAATATGCTGATTTACTTACAGTGAAGAACCTTTAATGAATTACTATGAGTACATTCTATTTACCAGGATGTCATTTATATACATTCCTAACAATGGATGTTTGACAGACATTTTCAATGTGGAACTTGGAGGAACTGCGAGGAACATGAACTGTTTTACACCCCAAATGAGGTACGCCTCATAATGTCGTACACTTCACTGGTATGCTTTCGCCGCACCGACGGTTGAACACAATACCTACGTTGGCGCACGCCGTGGCGGCGTGTATCTCCGCACTCATATCCTATGGATATGACACGCACACATCTAGGGTTGCCACCTTTTCACATGCCCCAAGTGGGACATTTTTGTAGAAACGCCAGATTTTGCATGCCAACACATACCCACGGCCAGTACAAAGGACAGCAATTCAATTTTTTGCCAGAATACAAACTTGTAGCATTACAGTTGCTTATTCTGTTTATTATAATATTTAGATGTTTCTTCTACAAAATAACTGTTTTATGCAACTAATAAAGAAAATATAGGAAATAGTTTTGTCCTACAATCTCAAGACATTTGCCATTTTGTCAATGTTTTTGCAGGACACAACTGCCCACAGGGGGACTGTCCCTCACAACGGGACAGGTGGCAACCCTACACATATCCCGTTACTGTACCGTGGACTGGTGACCATCCCGACACGCTGGATATGTATTGATGCAGGTTAACATTTCCATGGCTGGCGTTACCTGCTCTGCCCACCCTCCAGGATGATCGGGTTGTCGGTCACTATGTTTACTATGTGGTGATTACGTGTCTTACTTATCTGTGAACTTGCATCCCTGGGTTCCATATTACCCTGTTGTACTTTATATCTGTGTATGCATATATTTCTACATGTGTACTTATATGTATTTCCGTATCTGTGTATGCACATGAGTACATATGTGGTCGACTTGCGGCGATAGTGGCAGCATACGGCTACGCCGTGTGCTGTAGAACCGGCGTGGGTTGAGGTGTTGGCGTTCCATGCTCTGCTGGCTATTGGGTGTGCAGTGTTTGGGCGGTGCCTTTGTTGGAGTCACACATACGTCCGCACATACGGTACACATTACGGGCGGACATGTTTGTGTGGCGCCCATTTTACTGTGTGTGCAGGTCAGGAGGTGTCAGTCCATGGGGCCTACACTGTCAACGTATGTGCTATGCGTTCCCTCTTTGCCAGGGCGTAGGCATATTGGGTACGCCTCTGTCTACCTACTGGGGCTGGCTCAGTGTGTCCATGGCGCTGAACGCCCTGTGCCTGTGCTTGTCCTGGCAGTTGTGGCGGGCTTGGTGGCCCTCCGGCATTATGTCCCTGCAGCAGCTGTTTCCGCAGAATCATATTGTGTAGCATACAACATACTATGAATATGTGGGCACTTGTGCCTGGAGAGTACTGCAAGGCTCCACCGGATGTATCCATGCACCGGAACCGTGATTTCAACATCCCGAACACACGCCTATGATTATTCTCGCTTGTGTGCCTCATTATGGCGTTCTTGCATGTGTGTGTGTGCATTTCTGATGGGTGTCATCAACCACGGCTCCAGTGCATAGCCAGCATCCCCACAAGGTGACCTTGTGTGATGTCCCCTGGCGAATACCTGATACAGCTGTGAGGCATGCCAGATATGGGAGTCGTGGTAGCTTCCAGGGCTGCCAGCACACACATCCATAATAATGCCCCGCGCATTGCACACGACCTGGCAATTGATGGAGGGGTATCCCTTGCGGTTTATGTAGCGCCTACCCTGCTCCCTGGGTGGTGACTTAATTTCTATGTGCGCACAGTCTATCGCACCCAGGACCTCCGGTATTGTGCCACACGGTGGAAGCGGCGATATTGCTAGCCAACTCCTCCTGAGATGTGGGGAAATTTATGTGCTCATGGGCATGTGGAACATGGCATCCAGGAACTGGTGTAGTACCCTGGATGCTGATGCCTGTGAGATGCCCATTATGTCCCGGTGGGCCTTTGAAAGGTACCTGTAGCCAGTATTCGCAAGCTCACACATACCTTTGTGTCCACTGGGATGGGCTCCCTCTGTTGTCTCTTGTTCTCAGGCGGCCGGCACAGCTCCAGTATTTGCTGTAAGGTGTCCCTGTCCACCCTGTAGCGCCCTACTATCTCCAAGTCTCGGAGCCCCTGGTAGGTCACCCTTGGTCTGAACACTCTCCTTCTCCTGTGAGGCCTACGGTAGTTGTCGGCACCACCCGCAACTCCGCCTGTCTCTGCCACATACGTATGCATCACGGCCACGGGGGTACCCAGCATATAGACATTAAAGGTTCCGCGCCAGTTTGCACCCTAGGGTGCGGCTTTTGCGAAATCGCTGTGTGTTGTGTGCATTCACATTTAATACTGTTGTGCTGTATACCCGGTGATGTCATTGGGTGTGTCTGTGCAGCCGTATCCATGGATTATTTCCGTGGTTTTACGGTTGCAACTGCAACGGTACTGCCTGTAGTGTTACATTACAGTTGCCTGCATTGCCTTCGCCTTGCATCTTACATTACTGCATCCTGCAGGCACATGGCATATGATGCATTTTATCTGCAGCCGCAGTTATGCTACCTCTGTACTTGGCTGTGCTATTTCGGTTCTTTGCTTTTTGCATTTCTACTACATCCCCTACTATCTTTGCACTCATATGCCTCCCCTTTCCCGTTATGCAGGAGTCTGCATGCAGAGTTATCAGCTGCCGGTGTTTGCCCTTCCTGCATTGATTGGTGTTGATTGCTCATTACGGCTCCATTTACACTGCTTCCGCATTTCCTCGTATTCTCCGCATTACCTTCCTATATCCGTGGTTGTTGACGGTGAGGCCGTCACATGACTGGTTTAGGGAACGTAGTCATCCTCGTGCACATGCATCTGTACGCCGCATTCTGTACTCTCAGCGCATCTATTTCCTAACACGCCAGTCCTGATGCTGTGATGTGCATTGTACAGCCCAGATTTGCTGACCTCCAATATCCTTCCGCCTACAGTGGCACAGCCCTCTGTGGTTGACATGTATCTCGTGTACGCCACTCGGTGTAGTACCGCTACGCCGTTGCTCCATCCTTACGCCGCCGCTTTTTGCGATTCACTATTATCTGCCTCATTTGCATGGAATTGACTACTAATACATGGTTACGGGCGAACACCGCCACCACTCCTTGACAACCATTGCGCTGGGGTTGAAGCTTTACATACATACTATGGTGTGTGGTGGCTGTGCAGCTGATGTGCGTTATACTGCTCTTTTAGGACATTGTCATATTATTTCATTGCTTTGCAACTTCTGTGCACATATCCCGGGGTCTGCTGTTCTTTTCTACGCGTGCCATTTATGTCATTTTTACATTTTGTGCATATTTTCTTTGGACATTCTCGGTGCCTTTCCACATTGGCATATTGCACCTATATGATACCTGACTTTGACAGCCTTCCATTACTCCTCCGGTATGTTTGGGTAAATGTAAACCGTTTTTTTTGGTTTACATTGCCGTGCCCTTACGCTACGCCTGCGCCACTTCGTGGATCGCTATTTGCCCTCATTTGCATGGTGCAATACCGCACACAGTGTGTTTTGCATACCTACGCCGGGGGCGGGGACGGTCCGGCGCACGCCGGTAGTGCACGTGGAATTCATTCATACCTGAATCGCTAAGCAGCCATATTTGGCGTTATAACGCCGACGCTATGCTGGCGCCTGGCGCAAGGTTCATGAATCCCAGGGACGCTTTCTAAAAAAGTTACATTTTCTAAGTAATGCTTATGTAGTTGTTTTTGCCATTCCATACATTTTTCCTCTAATTCTTTTGAATATTTTGTTGTAATTGTAGTTCTGCTGACGCAATTTGTGATTCTAATGTGGTTTTGGTATTATTATATTTTTTCTTAAACTTGGCATATTTTTGAATGATGACACCTCTAATAACTGCTTTTGCAGCTTCCCATTACTTGTAAGGTATTGGAGTACATTTGATTTCTTCATCTAATTGAGTAAGTATACTGTTTATCACTTTAGCTACTTCTTGTTTCTGAATAATTTTTGGGTTTAATGTCCACTTATTAAAATAAGATATGTTTTGGCTGAAATTTAGCAGGTTTATGAATATATAAATTTTAGAATGATCCGAGATAGATCTAGGTGAAATGTTGTATTTTAGCTTATATGACCGAAAGAACTGAGAGATTAGGAAGGCATCTATTCTAGAACAAGATTTATGAGACATAGAAAAGAAGGTATATATGAATATTGTTTTGTCATTTTGGAAATTCTCATATGGATCAAATAGCTCAAAAGTATTGTGTAATTCACTAAGAGCTATATTTATGATATGCGGTTGCTTGGTTTCTTTATTGGATCTATCTTTGTCAGGTTCCATTACTGTATTCCAATCTCATGATTAGGAAATTCAATAAGTAAGTTAAAGATTTCACAAATAAATGTTTGTTGGTTAGAGCAGGGACTATATATATATATATATATATATATATATATATATATATGTATATATATATATATATATATATATATATATATATATATATATATATATATATCTTTAGGAAAAGTAAAGGTTTATTTATGCTATGGAAATTTGAGGTAAACATAGCCCATCTACCATTCAAGTCAGTCTTCATGGAAACAATTTCCCCCTGATAGGCTTTGTTTATAATGATAGCAATCCCTCTGGAAGTAGAATTGTGTCCATCAGCTATTATATGCTTGACCCATTTACTTTTTCTCTCCCTGTCCCAGAGTTGTGAGATCAGGTGAGTTTCTTGAAGAAAGGTTATCATTGTTTTACTTTGATATATAATATGCATGACTAGATTCCGTTTACTTTTGTCTGAAATTCCCTTAATGTTCCATGAATCTAAAGATAAAGTGTAAAAATATTTCTTGATTAGTATTAATAAAGCACAATAAGCAATGTGATAATATAAATATATACTGTTGTGTATTAGTGTTATTTAGTATTTTCCACATAGTGACTTCTGTTCTCCTACCCCCCTTTGTGTGCCTAACCACCCATCCCTCTGTAATGTTAGATAAACAAAACTTCTAAAATCAAAGGATTTTTGTGGCTGCGTCTGGGTGTAAGTCTTATTGAGCAGAGGGATGTCAAAATTACCTACTATTTTCCAAATGTACACAACCATATGCATCAACTCTGCATAGCAGCCTCCCTATACCTATATTCAGAATCAATTTTAAATATCTTACTATTTTAAACCTATGTATTATATTAGTAAATGTAATCAAAATATTTTGGATAGCCTTATAACCAAACCAAAGGAATATACCAAAACTCCAAATAAGGTCCTTAATTCTTTTATACAAGCCCTGAAAGCCACCCCCAATATATATATATATATATATATATATATATATATATATATATATATATATATAAAATAAAACATCCCTGTGTCAATTTGTTTTTAAGCTATACCAAGTTATAAGGTGCATTTATAATTACATGCAAATGCCTGACTAATACAAACAAACTAAAGAAAAGAAAAAAAATACAATGCAGTATATTCATATGAGCTAGATCTATGAACACCAAAAGAGAAGAGAAAAAATACTAGGCTGGCATTATTAAACGGTACTGCTGCCACTCTAACAACAATATAATATTGTGTCTATCTTTCGCCTTCAATACATGTGTATTACAAATATCTAACTTTTAGTTTTATTTTCCTCTCTCTCTCTCTCTCTATATATATATATATATATATATATATATATATATATATACATATATATATACACGCATTTTGCTTAGTATTACAGTCTAATAAAGATAAAGATAATAAATAAATAAATAAATAAATAAATAAAAATGCCTCAACTGTATATATAAATTCTACAATATCTTGTAAACTCTGTTCACTTTTCCTAGAGAAAAAAAATAATAAAACAAGTACACATTCCTGTTGCATATTTTACCTTAAGGCATTCATCAAATAAATCATATTAGTTTTTGGTACAATACCAACATCATATCATCATAAATGTAATTTTGCCACAGTATATATGAGTATGCAGCTGCTTTTTACTTTGCCTTTTACATCTAATATAATAATTTTCAGTCTTTGCATTATGTATATCTCATAGCTTTGTATAAACATGAGTATAGGAAGGTTTCACCTAATAACTGAGATTAAGAGAAAAAACATGTTATATTCCACCTAATCATCAGTTTAAAAAGTTCAAGCACATTATTTGAAATAATATTCTGCATTGCCCCTTTAAAATAACTGCATTAACTTCAACATTCTCTATCATAGAGAGTAACTAAACATCAGCCTATCTGCTTACATTCTGCTGCACAGATTCTGTCAGTATGCTTGGCAAATAGTCTAATGTCCTTTTTCAGTGTTGTAATGTCTTGTTTACATTAGATCCATTCCCAGTAATGCACTGGGGCTCCTAGGTTATTTAGATGATGAAATGAGTTGAAAGGTGAAAGGTTGCTGCAAACACATTGTAGCTGCATGGAATTGTGGGTAATGGGACATTACCATGCTAACAGACCTATTGACCTACTCAGCAAAGTGGAAAAAAAACATATTTAAGTATTTACCTCAAAACAAGGTCGAAATATGCAGGATTCAGCCTAAAACAGAAGATTATATCATTCAAATGCTTCAGCAAAGGTGGATTGTCTTTTTTCAAGCTGGATTCACATTGTAGAGATGGAGAAATGTGTTTTTTGCTTCTTCTGGTATCTATTGATATTTTTTAATTGTTATGGTGAAATACTAATGTTGCAGGATATTTCATCTGAAAGTGGATGTTTTTTTCAATAAGGTAAGCACAGTATTTATTAAGTTTCTGACTATTTTGCTTTATTTCAAGAGAAAGATCTTGGCTTATTGTGATTTTGTGTCCTCTCCATGTGATTGCTTTCTTGGTTTTATATGCAGATAATATTGATTGTACATGAGCTGAATTAAGGATCTGGACATACACTTGTCTTGGTAAGTCCAAGTCTTTTGAGCGTCTTATGGATCTGTGAGCTCTTTCAATTGTTATGTCCTCCAAAAGCTCTTTATCCTGCAGTATCGTGCTTAGTATTTCTTTTATAACTGTGTTTATTTGAATGGTTTCAACTGATTCTGGTATTCCTCTGATAATGAGATTATTTTGTCTGTTTCTTGCTTCTATGTCCAGAACTTTTTGTTGCAATTCTATAATACTTTTTGCACTAGCCTGTATTGATTTCTGCATCTCTTGTATTTTTAGTTCATTGTCCATGATTTTGCTTCATTTTGTTCTAATCTGAACATAATTTGATCCATGCTTGGGCTGAAAGTACTTAGTTTGTGTGTAAATCTTTGGATTTTTTGTTGCAGTGGTTGTAATGCCATTTAAGGTCTTCCAATGTTAATGCTTGTTCTTGCTTCGATCTAAGGGCAAGTTTAGTCATTTCTGGCTGAGTTTTATTTGTTTTTAGCCTTTTTGACGCAGTATCTTTTTCTGGTGTAACTATATTTGATAGTTTAGATTTGGTAGTTACTGCATCCAAGCGCTCTGGTAAATTTTCCATTTCCAACATTGATTTAACTGTTTTTCAGATAAAATATGTTCAGCTAGATAAAGTTGCAGAAGGTTGATTTTATTCTGGCAATTTTATATTAAAACAAGCCGTCTTTTTCTTCTCTTTTTCACTCAGACCTGCTTATCTTGAAGTGTCCCCACCATGCGGTTCAGGAATCTGTTTGCAGTGAGTAATATTTTTCTTGCAAAAAAGGTCATCCAACGTAAAATACAGCTGGAATAATTTAGTAGCTTGCTTGTTGCCTTTTTTTTCTGTTGAAAATTTGCTATTTACCTCAGGATGTGCAGGCAAAAGGTTAGATATTGTTGAAAGTTAAGGGAGCTACGCAGCTAAAGTGCTCACTGGCCATCCACCATTTTAGAATCTCCACACTGGCATTTATAATGACTTGGTAGTCAGAGGTACGCACTATGACAAATGCTGTTGCACATTTGATGTAAATCATTAAAATGCCAAAAGGAACTTATTTCTTCATATTAGGAATGAAACTAGAACTCTAAATGGAACCCATTACCTATATAATTATCATATGCTCCACTCTCAAATTGAGTTTGTTCTTTTCCATTCTCTAACAGGCGATTTTTCTTCCCACATATCTTTACATCCTGTAGAAAATAATTTTTAGTTAAGCTATTCCAACTAAAAGACAACTTAATTTTTTTTGCATTTTCCAACAGCTTTTAAGAAGTGTTTATATCTGTTCAACATTGCCATTTGTTTATTTTTCTTATTGTTTAGTTAGACTTCATTCTGGCATCATTATTTCATTTCTGCTTATTGTCTAATATTAGAAATTATTTAAAGATCTTAAAATGAAGCTCTTTTTTAATATCAGCTTTTTATGTTTTAGTTTTCCTGGTTTAGTTCAATGCAATATTTATCTATAACTTGAGCGCACTGCTTAAAAACAGTCTTTCATATATCTGATAACGTAGCCCAAGATACTGGTGAATCATCTTCCTTTTTCTATATTCAATGCCTGTCAGCTATTATATCCTACCATAATTTTTCCCATTCATTCCTTTCTAATAGCGGCAGATTCTGTCTTAGCTGTGATTATCATCCAGGCAGCCATTAGGGTATTTCCATTTTCTGATATTAACCTGTACACCACCCTGATTGTTAAAGTGAGAGTGCTTGCAAATGTGAGACCATACAGTAACTTCTCTAAGACTATGCATTCCAGAGTAAACCCCATCAAGAATAGACCATGGGTATTGCTTAGTGAATCTAAGTGCAGGCCCCCAACCCACAGTCTTTGTTTGTTGTACATTACTTTAGTGGGTGCTGACATAGCAACACGTCCTATACCTCATGACTGGTGTAGTGACATTGGCCACTCAATCCCACCCCACACTACCTACTGCTCCAGTACCTGGGTTACCAGTCAATCCTGAGACACAATCATGTCTTTATTCCTATCTGCCACAGTGCTGATCCACTTTTATGGTCTTTTATGAACAGCATAAATTTCAAATCCTGAATTATTCAAAATCTTGTCTGTGCAGATTTTTTCAGGATTGTACTTGGATAGTGAAAATTACTACAAACGATTCACTGGAACTTATATTTAGAATCAGATTCTGATTAAAAGAAAAAAATATGAAATAAGTTTAAGAATCAAGATCTGTTGATTTAGGACAAGCCATTATACTTCAGTTTTCAACATTCTCTACATTACATATGGCAGTACAAGAATTTCTGACCCACAGCCTTAATCACCTTTTAAATGTGACGATGTTAAGCTTGTGCTAACAAAAACAGACTCCTGGATCACTCTGTCATCCCTGCTCTTGGCCGGTGTCCAGCCTAGCTAGCTGGTTGTAGTGCCACTTTATACACATAGCTATTATCTACCAATTGTAGTATTGGTGATGCTTCTGTATAGGCTATGGTTTGCACAGATAGGTTATATGCTATTTAGTCATCGCTTTACCATTTTTAAATTAAAAAAATGTGCAATATTCACTTAATATTGCAGCTTTTTAATCACCATTAAACATAAAAAAATGTACATTAATTGTTAAAAGTCTTTGGGGAATATTATCCCCCAAAATCTCAAATACTTTAGTGATTGTGCAAATTAGTGATAACAAGTTCACATATTCATTATGTTTAAATTTTTCTGACTTGAGCACTTGTGTTTTGAAAAAAGAATTGTCTCCATTCTTTGACAGATAAATTTTGTGATTATTGATTTGTTAAATGTATACTGTTTTTCAAATTCAGGGTCTACAGTCCATAAAGATAGTCGATATTTTCTAAAAAATCATGATGAGTATAATCATTTTGACTGTGTCTTTGATCCTAGCCATGTTGTCATGTGTTTGAGACATGGATGTCAAGATCTGTAAAGATATCTGGTATTTTATACACAATCACTTTGAATATAAACATTGCAGTTGTGCCTCTGATCTTAGCCATGTTGTTATGAATTTGGAATATGGATATCAAGAAATTTGTTTCAAGAGTAAAACAAGGGTGAATCTTGCCATTCTTGCCAAGAACACATAACAAATGAGTTATTATGAAAGCTTACATCATAATCCTTTACAGTACATTACCCTTTAGGTGGCCTGATGTACTATTAGTTGCAGGAAAAAGAGCACAAGAGTTCTGGACATAAAGTACTTTGCAGCTTAGAAAGCTCTAATACACCTGACAATGCCTCAAAGACAGAATCAGTTATGAAGGACACGTTTAATCCAGTATAAAGTAGAAATACACCTCATGATGCCATACATAAGAAAGTAGTGTGGCAATTGGCAATGACTTATAGCTTCTAAATCTGATTTAGTTTCTAGATACTGTTCAGTGGTGGCCATTGTTTATGCTGTAGCATAAGACCACAGCTTTGGAGTGGGGGAAGATGCTATAATAAAGTGTTTTGTCTGTTCTTATACTACAGAAAGGTGCTTAGCAAAATTGCCATTTTGTGAATTTGGGATGTAATTGTAGTGGCCCACAATAGTTTATACAGCACAATTTATTTAATAATAAAATATCTTTTGAAACTATTTTCTGCTATACACATGAACCTATAGCTTTCTTAACCATTTTTCATAAAAAGCACATAATGTGCTCTCATGTGTGTCCACAAAGCTTCCTTATTGCTTGTCATGCTGCAAGTTATTTTTCATCATTTTCTGTCACATTCAATTGCTTTCTGCAATCATAGACAACTTGTCAATGAGTTAAGCAGCATGGTCTCCAGCTTGTTATGTGTTTGTACAATATAGCATTGCACTGTAATCACTTGATATGTCAAGTCAGCGATGCTCTACATCTCTGTAAAAGTACTCTACATACTATGCATATGCACATGCACTTTCAGAACAAGCACTACATGTTGTATTATAAAGTTTCATAAATGTTTAAGCCAGGACTGTTCCCTGTACTATTAATGAACAGAGGCAGCTCCTAAATGCTTTATTCCATGCATGTATCCTCTGAAGTTGTCTACGGCATAATCCCATTTTTTTCTCATAAAGGTAATATATAATTATTGATCATGGGATGGGTAAGGACAGTTTCTATAAGTACATGGTGTTCATTGGTTAGGGCACAAAAAGGGAAACTTGCTAGGCTTAAAAGGGCCCTCAAGGGCTACTATTTACTTATGAACTTAAAAGATGGTGCAGCTCTAATCTCAACATTAGGAGAGAAAGACAGCAGTTGCAAAATGCAATAGTTTAGGGGAAAGAGTGCAGTGAGTGCATCACTGGGAGGAGACTATGCTGAAGAAAAGAACAATACTGACAAATAGCTTTATTGAACAGAATGCAGACAGCTAAGAAGTGTACAGCAGGCAAAGATACTGAGACTGATCCTGAGTAGGTCATTTGTTAGGGATAAAATGTAAACCTAGATAGCATTTCTTGCTACAGAATGTCTACATCATTATAAGAGAATAATAGTCAAAAGATGAAATTGCAAAGGCTTTAGGAAAAGGAGAGACTGAGAAAGTTGAATCAGGATCAGGCAAGTACTGAGCAGTGCACAAAATAGTTAGTGGTGGATTAGAATAATGCAAAAAACGAAAATGACTTTTTTGTCATTTTCTTGAATTACTATATGGCAGGGAAGAAACACTGTGCAGGAGACAGAGTACCAGTGATGCTGAACTAGATTGACAGGACTAATGATGGAGAGAAGATCATAAGTCCATTGGGCTAGACTGCATCTGAGAACCAGGCACAATTAGTATGTATCACCTGGGCAAGTAAGGGGACAGAAAGGTAAGATGAGGTTTTGATAAGTGCAGCGCAGATAATTCAGAAGACTGTACTGTGTGCAGTATGAGAAGAGTCAAAACAAGAACTACAGGGATTTCTCAAGAGGTAATATGAATAATAGGGCATGACAGCTTCCAACAAATACATTAAAGGAGAGGTAAGGCTGAAAAAATAATATGCAAGAAAATAGGAAGTCATCTGAAATCAGAGGCAGAATTTAAAGGTCTATCCTTAGAACCAAAGAAAATCAGGTATCTGCCAAAGGCAGTTTTAATATCTGAAGTAGTCTGATAAGGAAAGAAGTCAGAGGTGGTGTACAAAAGATGTTAGAGAAACTGCCCAAACTAGTAATGGTACCACCTGTTGCTGCACATGGGGGAACATGCATAGATGTAGGGGATGTAGGAAAACCTTAGGGTAAATGAAGGGCTCTAGTCACTGGACCCTACCCAGCCTGGTTTTGTCAAGGGCAGGTCATGCCTACTCAACCTAGCAGGCTTCTTTGAAAAGGTCACCAAATAAATGGCTGAGGGCAAAATGGGTCACACTACCTACCTAGGCATGGTCAAGGCATTTGACACAGTACAATACTCGGGCAGTGCTAATAAACTCAAGAGGTTAGGTATA
The DNA here is from genome assembly GCF_019279795.1 of Protopterus annectens. Lineage (NCBI taxonomy): Eukaryota > Metazoa > Chordata > Ceratodontiformes > Protopteridae > Protopterus > Protopterus annectens. The sequence goes on along the minus strand of NC_056727.1, from coordinate 1,057,447,988 downwards.
AACCCTTATGTCACCCAGTGGATAGCCAGCTAGCTCACAGACAGGACACAGGAAGTTAGAACTTGTAACTCCACCTTTTCAAAGAAGCCAGTCACCAGCAGTGTTCCTCAGAGATCAGTCCTAGGACTGCTCCTTTTTGACATGTACTTCTCTGAAGTCAAAGAGAACATCAAGGGTCAATATTTGATGACATTTGCAGACAAATGCAAATTAGTAGTAGTCACAGAATCCCACACTGACCGCATATGCAAAAAATGGGAAAAAGGAGTTGTGGAGAGATGGATGGATGAAATCCCCCATTGACATGAGTGTTCTTCAGGAAGGCTGATACAGACAAATAACTGGTGTTAGAGCCATGAAATAAAACTAAATGCCAAGAAACATATAATAGTATCCTCTGGGAAGTAATCCACCCTGGTAACTATCATATTGAATAACACACCCCTACGATTTGACCCAGGAGTCAGGAGGAACTTGGGGATACATGTAGACAGTAATCTAGCCTTTTATCATCACTTGTTTTCACTAATATAGTTGCGCAACTTATAATCAAAAGTATGGAATCTTGGTCCAAGGTCATTATTCCACTGTATTCAACATTTGTCAGACCTGTCATTGAGTACAGTGTCCCCTTTTGTATGTACCTAAATAGGCACATCCAGCAATTGGAACATCCACAAAGATTCCTCACTAAAAGAATATATCACATAAGTAAACATGTCCTATGCAGACTATATCAAAGCCCTACCCCTGCATTCTGTCTCTTACAAGCTGTTGAGGAGAGATCAATGCTTGGCATATAATACATTGTCATACCCCACCCTGATAGACCTCCTGCATATCCACAAACTAAAAACTTGAGAATTATCTGTTCTAAAGACTTAAACATTACCTGTGATATAAACAGAACATGGTAGAGAGACAGGTATGTATCACAAATACTACTCCATCTCTGGAACACGCTCTTCATCCACATGAAACAGAGTTTCTTCCTAACCTATTTCATGTGTAACTTAAACAAGTGGATGAGGGGACAGGAAATTCATCCCTGGTTTGCCTCCTATGTCTCTAGCTTGTAAATAGTTTAACTCCAAGGCCTATGCTTATAAAGTTTCATCTCCCAAGCCCATGTTTACACTTATCAAGGGTAACAGAACATGTTAGAGATTTGGGATGCATGACTAAGCTTAAAAAGGTCCTAGTGGTCATTAATCTAGCAAACACCCATGAACCAGATCTGAGGATTAGATTCATAAATGTGAGCACAAAGCACCAACATCACTGCCTGGATGATGCCTTCTTAAAGGCTTGAAGGTTGGCAGACATGAGGGTAAAAATGATATCTATTAATAGAAATATCAACGTTGTATCACCCTACCATAACCACAGTAGGTCACAATGTCTTATTTACTGTAATGTATAATACATTCCTTAATTAATTGTTAATAACAAAAATCTGCCATGAACATGTGGAAGACTAGCAAAGTGGAATAGAGTCAACCAAAATGTATGTTTGGAACTTTAACTTGAGTTCTTAGTGTTAAAGTGTCTTTCTTCTTAAGCTTATAAATATGTGACTTCGGTCAAATGCAAATATTATGTCAAGAATAAAACTTCTAAAGGATTTGTCAGCTTTTACATCTGAAAAGTTTTCATAGTTTACTTTGTGCAGCCCTAACTCTTTGCCTTCTGTCATGCATTTTAGTATTTATTTATTTATTTGTCATCTGTTAACCAGTTAGTCCATCTGAGCCAAAGGACAATTTTCATTGGCTACCCAAGGAGAAAAGCTCTAAAATATGCAAAAAATTATATAAATTCAAAACTGTATGAGAGTAACAGATAACATAATTTCAAATTTGTACAAATTAAAAAAAGTACATACATTCAGGACTGTACAAATAAAAGATTAACAGCTGCATAAAAAAGTTTATACAAGATGAAACGTCATGTAAATAAAGAGCAAAGATAAACATGAGTAGGTAACAGATGAAATACCTATGGAGAGTAACGATAAAAAGTAAATATTCACAATGGCATTACATTCCCTGGGATTCAGAAGCTCGGCGTAAGGATGGTTTTAGCCTTGTGCCGAGCGTACTCACTACAGAGGGCGCAGCAGCACCATATGAATATGTATAAGGGCGCGCCACCACAAACTTGACGTGCACAGGAAACGTGTGCGAGTGCAGGGGGCTTGTACAACTGCTCTATGGAGGCATGAACATGTCCCGACACTTGCAAAACCTACTATGCCTACTAGTAGAGCCCACCCCTAATAGTAAGTCAGTAATTCAGTGTCCATGGATACCAAAATGTATGCTAAGCATACAAGAGTGTCCACGAACAGTGAAATAAACTCATAGTAGTAAACACACAAGCACATAGTGGAATGTTGAGCCCTGTCCCTAGAACTTTCACATTAGATTCCCTGTCCATGTGTCCCTATTGTACATTCGAATTGCTGCAATATCGAAGGTGTAAGCAAAGTGCAGCATTTCTGCACGTTGCTGCCCTCTGCTGAGCGTAGCTTACACATCATATTCATTCAAATAGAGAAAACCATGCAGAATCAACGTAAGTGGCAATAGTGTAGTGTTCAGAGCATCTGCCTAACAAACAGGCATTCATAGTTCAAGCCCAACAATAGCACATATAATTTTCCATGTGAAATGAATGTCATTTTGCCGTAAAACCAACATAAGAGTATCTCATGAGATATTTAACTTAAATATCATTCAAGCAAAGTGGCACTGTCATAATGTATAAGGCACTAGTAAGCAAATGTAAGCACAAATAAGCAGCAGTAAACACATATAAGTACCAGTAAGCAAGTCTGAGTGCACATGTGCGGGTCTAAGCAGTGCCCAGCATAGGAAATGTTTATAAGTATATACAGATATATATATATATATATATATATATATATATATATATATATATATATATATATATATTTACAGAGATATATAATATATATATATATATATATATATATATATATATACATATATATATATATATAGGTTTACTATCATAATTACGAAAATAAAAAAAAAAGTGTACTTATTAGCAAAGTGTTTCACCGAAAGTACACAATTCTGAACAATCCCAATGTCGGAAAACAGCTGTTAATGTCGAAAATGTCGTTCACGACATTTTTGACACTTAACAGCAATCCACCCCTTCTGTTAACTCCCTAACTAGCTAGCCTAAAATCACGTTTATGCAGGCGAGGTAAGCCCCCCTGCACCCCCTGTGGGGTGCTGCGCACCCCCACACTCCCCTAACTTAATATTCCAACTCCGAGATCGCACTACAGTGAGGAAAGGGATGTATTTCCCTAACCGCACTGTACCGCGATCCCTTTACATGAGTGAATGTTATAATTGCGAATGCACACTCCATTCGCAATTATACCATTCGATCACATAACCTGACAAAATATAAAGTATTCGAACAACTGTTGTTCGAATACTTCAT
>NC_056727.1:1057437005-1057439505 GCF_019279795.1 Protopterus annectens | reverse complement strand
TTTACATTAACACAACAGTTCCTGTCCAATCATTATGAGAGAACAGTACTCTTGCAAGGTGCTGTGTGTGACATCATCATCATGATAAAGGTAAATGGGGTAACCATAGATGGATTGGTAGTGTTGTGTGTACAATGGGGTTATCCACATCACGTGTACCTGGAACATTTAGGAGTCATGTGCATACTAGGATCGTGCACCTGAGCAACAGGGATGAGGATAACTGGAGTATGTTCTGATGCATATTAAAAGGGTTACATGTGTCCAGTGGACAGATGTGTGAAATGGACAGCTATGCATGGGGCAAATGTTGTTCCAGGAACTGATTGGCCTTATGTTTCCATAAGATGAGAGTGGGATGTGGGGGAAGGAGAGTAGGTATGCCCGTGGAGGATGGGTAGAGTAGGATGACAGACAAGACAGCATACAGGGTCGGTATATGACACATGTGGGGGGATACACCTCAGATGGGGAGGGGTGTTCAGCATTTACAAGCCCATGAGCCCCCAGATGGAAACAGTGGGATGGAGCCATGGGCAGCCACGACTGCACCAAAACAGCTGCAAAGATGGCAATGCTGGGAGCTGTATAGGAGGGGCAGCCTCACCCTGTAAATGTGACACTCTGCCCTTGAGCTGGTGTATCTGGCCTCGAAACCCCTTATTGAGCCCCCTACACACCACGTCCAGGACCGAACAACAGCGGACATGTTCCTGTCTGGACCTGCTCCCAGGGGGGAACAAGCCCCATCCTCAATGGCGGTTCCACCAGAAGGTGGTGCAGAGCCAAGAGAGGTGGAGGTCCAAGGCTGAGCCCCAGATGTGCTGGTGCCTGGTACCATGGCCAGCTGAAGTGGGACAGGAGGTATTGGCGGGACCTCCAAACCCATACAGCCTATGGTGTTGCAGTATAAACACAGATATGGCTTAGTAACAGTCAACAGCATTCAGGATTGCTTACAACAGCATACATAGATATGACCATCAACCCAACTTAACAGATGGTATACATTTGCAGAGGGAGCACAACACATGCATACATACTGCATGACATCTGTACAAAGTGTAGAAGACTTGTGACTGCAGCTATGAGCAGTGGCCCATTATTGGCATGTCACTGAGAACCCCAGACAGTGTCTGTCATACCACTGTTTCATGTGACATATGTTTAGTCAGGGATGAGATGGCAGTAACACATCACTATCACCATGTACTGGCTGCAATCCTCACACTATGCTCCTGCTGTTCACAGATGTGTGTTCAGTGAGTAACACAGGAAACAAATGATTCCACACACTGACCAGTCCACAGATGGCCCTACAGATGGGGGTCCCTCATGAACAGAGCACTGTCTTGTCAGTTTTAAAACATGCAGAATAGCCATTACCACACACAACTTGTTAAATAGGCGGTATTCTCAATGAAGCATAGCTACACTTACATGCTGTAGTCATGTCTGTCACATCACCCTCCTGTCTTTAGGCTATTTCCCACTGTGTATGTTGTTTGAGGAAAATCCAGATATCATCGTTTATGCCATTTCCAAACACCAGATCCAGGTACCACTCACAGCGACTGTCATGGGCAAACGCCAACATGATGTTCCTAGATATTTTACTGTGTTTTTCATGTGAATGGCTATGGGAACATCATCACAGCTGTTCCACATGCAATCAGCTACAGGAGGACTGCAATAGGTGCAGAAGCCATTACCTGATCATGACCATCACTTACAATACACAAGCTGCTGCTGAGCAGATGTACACCTCCACATCCACCAGAGAGTTGTGGGATGGACAGACAGAGGCAAAGTACATCAGAGAAGGGCTTGGAGACTAAAACCTAAGCATTGTCAGTCACACACCTACCAGTACAGGGGTCAACCCCCTGACTGACTAGTCATTGCTATTACAAGTGCATGCAGTTACTCCATGTGCCACAAAGCTGACATGTCGGTGTGCTGTAAGAACATATATGTGTATGTTAGGGTTAGGAGGGTGGCCTAATGGTTAAAATGTTTGCCTTACAAACACAAGGTGCAAGGTTTGAGTCTCACAAGGGACAACTGGCTAGGCTTACAATGACTCGCAAGGGCAGTTAGCTTAGTACTAACCTATGAACCTATGAACCTGAGCGACATCTGCAATGGAGATATAGTAGACATACATTAGGTGTAGCACACATGGCTGTCTACATGAACAGATGTCATTGTCAACACAACCACAATATATAATAGACGCACATTGACACTCTTTGCCAGGCCCACAAATACACTCCCTAACTACTTAGTTTGCCACACTGCAGTAATACACAGGTACTACATGCAGCACAGGGGATATCCAGAGGTTCTATGGGCTAGGGCAGTGAACATGTTTGACATCTGCTGGTATGCCAATGGGAGTTATTCTGGGAGTGACTGTGGTTGGACATACATGCCAGTGCCAGTACTGACAATGGGAGGTTATGCTGGAGTGACATGGGTGTTTGGTATGCCCAAAGGG
>NC_056727.1:1057425759-1057436505 GCF_019279795.1 Protopterus annectens | reverse complement strand
AAAGGTAAAAAGTACTACAAATACCAAGTACTGTCTTTAGTTTACGTATTGCCTATGAACATGTTTTAGACAGTGATGCTCACATGTAATTATTTGTGTTATGGACGTGACAACATTGACTATTATGGACACAGTGTAGCTACCCTTGGCAGCAAACCTCCTCTGAGGAGCACATCATTTCCTGTTAGTTGATTACAGATGATGCATGTGTCTACAGGTCTGTTTCCTTGTCTGGGCATATACTCACATATCTACCAGGACCATGAGCTCTGTTGGGCACAGACACCTACTCCCCAAACAGAGTCATGTATCAATAGGCTCTGATGCCACTATCAACATGATCAAGATATAACCAGATAGTGTGAGCAATCACCTATGATGTGGCTATTACACATGAGCAGCTGTCTCCTACATCTTACACTCCTACTGCAGATGTTACACTGGAGTTAAAGATGATGTGCAACCTGTTTCATTACCAGTGCTATGCACTACCTTACATATAGTATGTGCAGGTGGCTGTCAGGTTGGGCTACACAAACCTGGTAGTTCGACTAGTGTGTCTGTACTCTCAATATCCACTCTATGTAGGTGTGCACGTAGCCATTTGGCCCAGCCCTGTAAACATTTGCATAACATGTACACATGCACAGCTGTTATTGCTTGCAAACAATAGTAGAGAGGTGGATATTACATGTGTTATGTGCATGGATAGTTACCTGGATCTTCCAATTATCTTTGCTATCATGCTGCTAACCTGTCAGATGAATACTAATGCTATGTATCCTGTCAGTGAGTATTGTAATTGCCAATAGATATAATTGCTGTTTGCATAACATATCAGAACTGCTATGTAGAATAGAATACAGATCTGCCTAGACTACTGTACATTACACAGTTATTGGCACAACATCCCACAATGCATGCCATATTTGTAAGCCCACCTTTAACATGTTCATCTTACTTATACACCCATACATATGTCGACTGTTACAATATAACAACGTATACTATCCCCTGTTATAGCACATACCTGTTGGGCCAATCCTGACACTGACAGTGGCTGGAAGCGAAATGGTGGGTTCCAAGCCCATAGCATACCTTGTGGTGCATGTGGAGTGTGCCGTGTGACCTACAGCAGTACACACATAGAATACTACAAGCATTACTACTGCTCAACAATACATCGCTACAAGATAGCTATTTCCACTATATGCATTGATTACACTGTAATTCTTACAGTACGGATACTACATACACAGACATACTACATGTTATACATACCATCTTAGTAATCGGAGGTGTTATTCACTAGTGTACTACTCATTTTTGGTTTGTCTTTCTGCATTTTGTCCTGTCCTACAGGTAGATACAGATGGTCTGAATGTGTGACAAGGCAAACGTTTATAGTTACAGATCAGTAACATGTGCTATACCGATGGACAATTGGTGTTCCTAAGTAGCTAATTACATGCACATCAGCTGTGCTGCTACTGCTTTAGCCAATACCATGGCTACAGTGGAGTATAACTGAGTATTACACTTGGGCGTTGTCCCTTTGCCTTACTTGTGAGGAAGACAGCATGGAGGTTTTTTTTAGAATCCTTTGCAACAGCTATATTGAGACGAACAGTAATATATTGTGTGTAATGCCTAGAGGAGATGGTCTAAATGTGAGTACTGTTGTTATATTTCTGAACATTGCTACTTGTGCAGGGTTTGTCTGTACCTAATACTTCTGCATATGTGTCAGTCTGGCCAGGTTGTTTGACCATCTCAAGGCTGCATAGCTATGCATATAATGTTAGGGGGTTTACAGTGTGCTTACCAGACATAGTTAGTTTGGTGTTACTGTGTATCATACTGTGCTTATAATCAGTACTCGGTAAAACTTCCTGGTGTACGAACCTTTCAACCCTCTGAAACGGTATTAGTTCATACAAACCCTGTTACATCAATGGCTGCTCAATTGTATAACGGCAATTATTTCACATAGGGCCATGTTAGTGTGTCTGTGTCCAGGTATGTTAAGGTTTCAGCAGATGTTGTACAGCAGTTGCATAACTGGTTATGGTATGACAGTATGTATTGATGTAATTATTTCGGTTGTGGGGTAGATGTTGGTGGGTGTACATAGCACATGCAGGTGTGTAGGAACCCCTTTTATACAACGTCTATATGTGTGTGGGTGTTCTTTCCCTATGTGAACACCTATCGCTTAGTAGACTAATACTATGGTAAATGTAGGCTGATTCATTAAGGCACTATTAAATGCTTCCTGTATAGCATGCAAGTACTGTTAGTTCTTGAATCCTTTTGGCAATACATCGGAATGTAATAAAGATTTGCAAAATGAAAGCTGTCTGTGCAATTCTGTCATGGATATTTGCAGTCAATGCAGTTGTGTTGGTTATTGTGTCCATAGAACATATTTGTAATAGCGCATTATATTCTTCATATGTTATGTTCACATTGTTTGGGGGGGGGGTGAATGTGTGATTGCTATGGTCCATGTTATACTCAGATATGACCACTTTGGATGCTGTCTACAGACATGTATGTATGTGTGTATATAAATATATATATATATATATATATATATATATATATATATATATATATATATATATATATATATATGTATGTATTTGTATACAGATATATACATTATTGCATACATTTATCTGTACCTCCATAGATGTGTAGATGTTTCTAACCTATCTATATATCTGCATATATATGTAGACCTGTATATATCGACATGTCTCTATGTATCTCTCTCTCTCTCTCTCTCTATATATATATCTATATATATATATATATATATATATATATATATATATATATATATATATATATATATATATATATATATATATATATATATATATATATATATATATATATATATATATATATATATATATATATATATATATATATATATATATATATATATATATATATATATATATATATATATCTATATCTATATAAGAGCGTATGCCTTTAATTGGGTACATGGTGGGTTGTCCTATTTCAACACATTCTTCCCTTTTGTGTTTTAACCTGTCTGCATACACAACTGGGATAGGTACATCCCAGGTAGCTTAGTGTTAGGGTAATTGGAGAATGGAGTACATGGTTGCAGGTTCTACTCCTGGAAGGTGTTATTATTTTACCTCTCAGAGTAGGCACTGCTAGTGAAAGTGTGAATAACGCACATTTACGCAGTTGTGAGCAGGTTTGTCCGTGGTCTGCATGACATTAAGCAAAGGTCAAACGTGTGAAGCACTTCTCCATTACCCGTGTAGCAGCGCCGCTTACCATCGTGCAAATACGTGGAAACCTGCTTCCAACTGCTTAAGAGTGCTTTAATCCACCTGCATCCAAAAGCTCTTATTCTGGCCCTCAAAATAACCTAACAGCCCTTGAACCCGGGACCATGAACACCACAGTCACTGACCTTACCACTACGGCATCTGAGATATGCACGGATGTTATGGTGTTTAGAATATACATTGTACTACAGACATTCCTCACTACTGACAACATATGTGACAATCAGTTGGTGTACATATGTCTGATACATGTTAATGTTCATATGTTTGTGAAAGTAGGTGTTGCAATGTGACATGACAGGGTGGTATTATGAATGAGTATGGTTCTTGCTTTGTGCCCTTTTTATATTGTCCCCATACTCCATGTATGCCCCTCCAGTTCACTTATTGGACATCCGACCCAGGCCCTTCTTGATGCATGATTGCACTACCCATCATTCCTCCCCCACCCCAATCTTCACATACACAACAACCACCCCTTCTATGGTGACTTAGGTTAATATTAATTGCTATGATACCAGAGCTGCATGTGTTTTGTGTACACTCCAATTCCTTTGGAGTGCTTCTGTGTCACGAAGTGTGTTCTTAGATGCTTATATATATGGCTATTGCTGTAACTGTATAATATATAATATATGCAGACATCACTGACATATATATATATATATATATATATATATATATATATATATATATATATCTATATATATATGTATATATATATATATATATATATATATATATATATTTCGTATTAGTTTGTAACAGTAATACATCTGTAGACTGAAATATGTTGGTTCACAAACTACAGTACATTACATGTACTGTACATATGTTCACAAGGTTACTGTCCCATTTGAGATCATTACAGTGAAATGCATATGGTATAAGGTGTAGTCTCAGGACCATGAAACATGTGTACACCTTGGATAGCTTAGTGGTATGTCCCATGACTATAGTGTGCATGGTCCAGGGTTCGCCACTTGTGATGCTTTATAGAATGTTGTTTACTGCAGAGTAAGGCTCATTTACGCAGTTGTAAGCATGTTTAACAGTGTTTGTGTGACATTATAGCAGCAGTTAAACACAGTTAAATGTTGTGACATATAACCTGTGCATGCAAACATGGCCACATTCGCTAATTACTCTGGATATATACCTGTCAGTGACGTAACATCTCACTATGTGCTGTCATAACATTACATTCTCTGTTGACTGTACTCTCCTGCACACATGGGTTTATTTGGGTGATTTGAATGTTTATTATACAGACGATTACTACCTATATATGCACGCTGTGCTTAAGGTATACTTTTGCACATGATAAACATCCCTGCCTTTATCGGGATTGTAACCTTGAATGCACAGATACTATGCGGATGCTGTAAGCATTACACTGTTGACATTATCGTTGCTTCCACCTGTTTCCTATTTAGATGGTTTCTATGTCTAAGCTAGGCTAAGCAAAGGACTGTAGCCCCCTAACTCACTGAGCTTCACGTACTCATGACATAACAACATATAACAAAAGTACTGTGAGACAATACATTATATTCCTAACTACATTAGGCATAGCCCCTTAAAGACATACTTCAAGGGAAACTTTGTTGTGTGACTGGGTAACAGACTATACACCCCTGGGATCATGTGTCCCAGAACCATACAGCTAGGGGGAGAGGGTTCCTGTCCAGTTTGATAGCTGCAAAACCTGTTGGGGGAATTTAATAGTGTTGAATTGCCACATTAACAGGCCCTCTTTAGATAACTAAGTGCCCCTATAACCCTCCACAACCCCAGTCTTCAACAGCTTCCTGCAACTTTGCCTGGGATTGCTTCATTGGCTATGCTTTACAGAGGCTTAGTTACTTCATCAATGGTGCAGAAAAGCCAACACACTGTTGCTAATCTTCTAATTGCCCTTGGGCAGATAGATAGTAGGCTATCTGTGCACCTCTAATGTGCAGGCCATCACAGCCATAATATGCGAATAAACAGACCTTTAGATCACAATATACAGTGTGAACTCACTATGTAGTCAGGAAACAGTTGAGTACAGCACAAACATACAGAACACTGATACTTAGTCACTCCAAATGCCTATCTTGGAAGCTAGAAGACTTGTATAAGGTTAAGGCTTTCTATTGCTTACCACTAGGTTACCTACAGGGGAGATGAAAATCAAGCACAGATGGGGAACATGCATGAAATGATACCATACCGGCCTACGTGTCTGCCTTATACTTTGGAATACTGGCCAAGGCTATCAGTGCCCCCATGGTGCCTTATTTAGGAGAGTCCCGAAGGTGAATACCAGCTCCATAAACAGCACAATAGCAGATTCAATGTGGTTTATGCTACTCAACACTAGGGGTTGTGATCACAACATGCATGCACTCACAGCACTCCTCAGGATGGACAACATGGACATCTGTGCATTAACTGCAATCTGTCTTAAGGCTCCTGAGAGCACACCAGCACTACCAGACTACAACCCATACCACACATTTCAGCCATGGAACATGGACTGACAGACATAGAGGGGCTGTATCCATATTCATCAGAGATACCTACATCTCCAGGTTAGTGGGGCAGCATGATACCTTTGTGATCATCCATGTGCAGCTAACATCAGCCACAACAGCAATGTTGAATGTGGCCTGCTATGGATCACCCTCCATGACCCAGGACCTCCACCTACCTGGAGACAGTGGCGAACACAACAGTCCTAACACACACCCTGGCACTGGTCGATGTCAACTACCATACCATTAACTGGGAAACGTGCTCTGTTACTCACTTCTGGGACCAGCACTTCCTGGAATGTATCACCTCATATGCCCTGTATCAGGTGGTAACTTCCCTAACGTGGGGTGGAAGCTACTAGATGTGGTCATCGCCAACATGGGCAACAGGTGCACCACAGAGGAGGTTTACCGGTCACTGGTTAGATCTGTCCATAAACTATTCACTGTTTCCACACTCTAGCATCTCCTCCACCCATGGAAACCACAGTGTATACCTTTCCTACAGCTAAATTTACACTACTAGTGACAAGGGTGGGGGGTTTCACAGCCCCCACGCTAAGGGGAAACACTGCTCCAGGTACAGACAGATTTACAAATGCAGTCTATAAGCACCTACATGGATGTATGGATCATGCCATCGCTGATAAACCAAGACTCACTCCTCCTAGACAAGGACACCAGTCTGGTGGACCTCTGTAATAAACAGGCTATACTACAGACGTAGGACAGTGTTCCAGGCACACAGCAAATCCCACGAAGGGCAGACATCTGTGACCACTGTTAGTATGATACATAGGTCCCGCATAACATCATCCAAGGCTAACATCAGCAGGAGAATAAGCAAGGATTTGAAAGATAATACAAAGCCTTCATCGGCTATGTCAAGGATCTACATGGTGACACACAGATTTGCACTGTGCCAGTGAAATATAGCGCAAAATATGCTGACCCTACTGATATCGCCAACATCCTTGCAGATACATTCGGTGCATACTTCACCCCCTAAAGAGCCCACAACACTAACCGTACGGTACAGTATCCCAACCATCAGAGACACACAGGTGGAAATGGCCCTCTCTAACAGGAGAACACAGCATCAATGGAGGCAGATGTTGACCCAGACTGCATCTTGTAAACTGTACATGACAACCTGCCCCCCACCTAATTATGCATTCCTACCTCAACCTCTCCACAGACTACATACCCATACAATGGCGCATGGCAACGGTTATTCCATTCCATCATGGGGAAATCAAAACTGACCATGGTAACTACCACCCTATAAGCCTGACTAGCCTGGTCTGCAATAATATGGTTCGCATCCTCAATGCACACATTAACAATGACATTGGTAATCTTCGTACACGTGACCCAACCCAGGTCAGCTTGGTTGACTGCAGTTCATGCCTACTGAACATGTTTTACGTCTTACATACAGTCACCAAGATGTTAGGTGACAGAGTAAGTGGTTCACACATACTACCTGGACCTCATCAAGGCTTTTGACACCATGCCCCACTCAGGTATTATTGATAAACACACCAGCCTGTACATTCACCCATACATCACAGGTTGGGTTGCCAATGGGCTTACCCACACAACCCACAAGGTACAACTAGTGGTCTCCAGGTCCAACTCTTGAACAGTCACGACTGGTGTCCCACAAGACTCAGTCCTAGGAGCCCTACTGTTTGACATATACATCTCAGATGTACAGGCAAACACAGGTGGACTACAGCAGACCATGTTTGGCAATGACTGCAAACTGGGAGCCATGACTGATAGTCCAGCTGACACCGACATCCCTTAGGAGGCCTCACAGTGAACGTCACAGGGTGCCACTGGCATGGCCTCTAGCCAAGTGCCACTAACTGCATGGTCATTCCATTGTGGAATTGGCACCCACATATTAACACATGAGCGGCAGCCACTTTAATACAGACGAGCTAATGGGGTATGTGGGGACTAAGGTAGATAGTGATCTCCCCTGTGACAATCATATCTTCACAGTAGTTAGGACATCCTTCTATGTAGGCCATCTGACTACTAAAGAATTCCCATCTAGACATACTGGGGTTATAGTGCCCATTTACTCATCACTCATCAGTCCCATCATAGGGTATAATAATCCATGTGGGATGTACCTCAGAGGACACGTCCAACAGCTGGGGGGTCCTCGAATGTACCTCACCAAGGGGAATACTGGCCTCCAACATATGGCCTATGCAGCTGGACTGAATAAACTCCTGCTTTACTCAGCGGCATCTTGTTTACCCAGAGATGATCTCCACTGACCAACACAGCCATGTCAAACTCTGGCTTGATGGATATGCTCCACCTATGGGAATCCATGTCACAGTCAGCCACACACTGTAGTGAGATGACCTTGCCACAACAATAACTGGAAGATGCTGGAAGGACAGCTTACTGTCACAGACACTCCCCGTACTTTGGAACAACATCCCTAACTACATTTTATAGAGCCCCTCAATAACACTCTGCAAGAGAAACCGTGAAGGGTGGATGGGGAACAGTAGATGCACCCCAGGGATCCACCATTGGCTCTGCTCCACAGATGGAAGGTTAATGACTCAATGGGGTGGCAAACGCTGACACATTTTGGCTGGCCTTATGAATGGCCTCTGGCAGTTGACCAAGTACCTACCTATGAATCTATACATACAGTATCTGCATATGCTGATAGTTTAGTTCACTGTTCAGGTGTTGACTTACCTTGTGCTACTGGCTGTTGTGTGTGCAATAGTTGGGGGCTGCCTATGTTGGATGCAGACAGTAGACTGCCTATACATGAGAATTTACAGGTAGTCTTGTGTGTGTGTGCCATCCATTTTTACTGTGTGTGCAGGTGGAGAAGGGTGTCAGTCCCTAGGTGCCTACACTGTCAGTGTGTGTGCTATACGTTCCCTCTTTGCCAAGGCATGGGCATACTGGTCTTGCCTCCATCTGCCTACTGGGGCTGGCTTAGGGTGTTCGTGGTCTGAGTACCTCTGTGCCTGTGGGGCCCTTGGCAATAGTGATGGGCTGCGAGGGCCTTCACCATTCTGTCCCTGCTGCAGCTGTTTCCGCAGGACTGTATTGTGTAGCATGGCACACACTTTGAAGATGTGGGCACATGTGCCTGGAGAGTACTCAAGGTTACACCAGATATGTCCAAGCAATGGAACCATGATGTCAGCATCCCAAACACATGCTCTATGATGATTCTGGTTTGTGCATGTGCCTCATTATGGCATTCCTGCATGGGTGTGTGTGCATTTCTGATGGGAGTCATCATCCACGGTTCCAGTGCATAGCCAGCATCCCCCACCAGGTGGCCATTTAGGATGTCCCCCCTGGCAAATAACTGATACAGCTGTGAGGCATGCCAGATGTGGGAGTCATGATAGCTTCCTGGGCTGCCAGCACACACATCCATGATAATGCCCTGGACATTGCACATGACCTGGCAGTTGATGAAGGGGTATCCCTTATGGTTTATGTAGCGCCTTCCATGCTCACCTTGTGGTGACTTGATGTGTATGTGCATGCATTCTATTGCACCCAATACCTCCGGGTATTCTGCCACACGGTGGAAGAGATGCATATTTCTGGCCACCTCCTTCTGCATTCGGGGGAAGTATATGTACTCATTGGCATGTGGTAACATGGCATCCAAGAAATGGTGTAGTACCCTGGATGCTGATGCCTGTGAGATACCATGATATCCCCAGTTGGTCTTTGAAAGGTAGCTGTAGCTAGTATTCTCAGGCTTACACATACCTTCATATCTACTGGGATGGGTTCCCCTCTGTTTGTTCTGGCTCTGAGGTGTGGCTGGCACAGCTCCACAAGTTGCTGTAGGGTGTCCCTGTCCACCCTGTAACGCTCTACTATTTCCAGATCATGTAGCCCCTGGTAGGTTAGCCTGGATCTGAACACGCTCCTCTTCCTCTGGTGCCTGCAGTGTCATGTGCATCATTCTCCACACCACCTTCAGTCTCCAACACATGCTGGTGGATCAAAGCTATGGCAGCCCCTAACATGTACATGATAAAAGTTCCCCATCTGTATACACCACTGGTGCAGAGTGTATGGGAATACACAAATGTGTGTGAGGTGCTTTCAAACTTTATAATATTGTGCTATGGATGCTGCTGATGTAAGTGGGTGTGTATGAACTATTCCATCTGCTGCTTCTCTTAATTACGGGTTTTCCAATGAGTACTGCAAGTGTGGGGCCTTTACTGTGGAGATCTACTTGCCTGCCTTGATTATTCTGTTGCCCTTTAATTCACTTTTAGACCTGGATCCCCTCCCATTATCAGGCATGCATCCACCTGCCATCTTTCTTGTTTTGAACTTTCCCTACCCAGTCATGGCGAATTGTGCCTTGTAGCTGATATACTGCATATCGCCTTTGTTCTGCTTTGACAATTTGCTGTTTTCTTTGCAGTACAGCCCCTCCCCTTCCCTGCTCTGCAGGTAGCTGCTTTCAGCCTTGTTAGCTGTTGTCAATGGCCCACTGTAGGCTTCTAGGTGTTAATTAGTCATTTGTACTCCCGTTTCACTAATGCAGCATTTCCTTATTTCTTTCCTATATCCTTCCTGTTTCAGCTGCAGTGTGCAACACGCATACCCGTTTACCAGTTTTACACATGTTTTCATCTCCGTTCACATGCATACTCGGTTACCTTGTGTACTCTCAGCTAAGCATAGCTATGGGTAATTCGGCACATCCCTATCCTGAAGCTTTGCCTAGCTAGGGGCAGACCGGTTTAGCAATGCTCCAATGTGCTTACAGTAATGGTGACACTCCCCTCTCTTGATGTCATCTTTATCTCAAGGGCTCACTTTGGTGTAATAACGCTACACTGTTTTGTGCA
>NC_056727.1:1057283259-1057420759 GCF_019279795.1 Protopterus annectens | reverse complement strand
CTGGAATTATTTATTGAGCTCTGCTTACAAAGTCAGTTGATTCTAGGGGACTTCTTACTATGGACAGCAGTGGTGGTATTTACTGACTATGATTCGTTTGACCAGGAATCTACAGCAGAAACTTTCCAGCTGTCTGTCTGCAAGTGTGATGAAATCTTTAACGCCCCCCTTGTACAACCACAAGCAGGTTCATATCTCAGATGAAATCATCAGCAGTGCAACAATCTCTTTACGTCAACACAGTTTCAGTTTCAATATTGGAATATGAATTAAAATGTCTGATGATGCCAAGAACCTATAGCTCTTAGGTTTTCACATCTTCACATCATCAATAGTGTGTGTGTGTGTTTGCATAAGTGAGTGTGTGTGTGTGTGTGTGTGTGTGTGTGTGTGTGTGTGTGTGTGTGTGTGTGTGTGTGTGAGAGAGAGAGAGAGAGAGAGAAAGAAAGAGAGTGAGACATGCTGATCCTGTAAGTGACATTTTTTTTATGGTACTCTGACCTTGCAACTCTAGCGTGTACATTGTGATTGAACTTACCATACTGTCTTGAAATACTTACCCTGAGGAGTGTGTTTAATTTTTTATTGCCGATCTAAATTTTGCAGAAAATAACTTTGAGTTCTATAGCCTTTACTGACCATTTTACAGATACATATCAGTAAATAACTGTTGTTCTGTCAAGTCAAAACTGACATAAAGCACTTAATACATCAGATTCACGGACCGTAGAAAATTATAAAAAAGAAAAAAAAATCCTGTCTCTTTGTTTACTGTCATGTAGCTCTCTTGTGCCACATAGAATGAAACCTGCAATAGCGAATCTCTAGAGGATTTCATATCGCCATCCGAATAGTCCAGCGATGAGCTGGTTCTCTAACAGAGTGTTATTGAAAATGTGACTAACAAGCAGGGAAAAAATCCATTACTGCTAAACTGTTAATGAGTGACTGAGATAAGAAGTCATGAAAAAGCATGAAGGAAAAGAAAGGTGCCTGCGATGCCCATTTGCTGTAGTGTGGTTTTGTTAGCCTTACAAAATAATAGCACAGAGGAATTTTCTTGATCAGAAAACATACAAAAGTACTTTGAAAGTGAATTATCAACAATGCATATATTCAAAAATTAAAAACTTTTCTGTCTGTTGCTTTCATCATTTTTAATGTTAGAAGTGAAACTGTCATTATCTTCAGAATAATTCCAGACTCATACAAATGAATACTAAAACAGAGTTTCCATGCCAGACGTCTTGCTGTTATCATTAACTTGGTTAGCTTTGTTCTTTCTTTTCTTGATGTCGCTATAACCATCGTGATGGAACTACATCTTTGGTATGACTTGTCTTCCATTTATTATGCTGTTTGTACTCAGGTGAAAATTGCAAGTCATTCTAACATATTCTCCATCTCTGTTGATAACTGTATTCCCTTTGTAGTATAAATTGGTGATGTACAACAAGGTGATCTTTTTAAACCTACTGAGAAACAAGAGCATGTTACAATGCCAAATCTTTTGATTAATTATTTGCATTAAATATTTACTGCAAGTCTATCTAGCAAATACATTTCCTGGCAAGGACCAACCTTTGGTCAACTGGTGCCCTAGGCAAAAGGCCTCCACGGCGCCTCCCCGATACCACCTGGTGCCCCCATTCTGGTCTACCTACACCATCCAGATTACTGGAAAAGTGGCCCTGCTACAGTGGTGCCCTAGGCAGCTGCCTAGTTGGCCTATGCCTAAGGCCGGCTATGTTGCTGGCGTAACTCAGAATGAAACTTCTGAGACTAACCTGAAAATATAATCATCGATCAAAGTAACAAGAAGACAGTTAGTTGATTAAATCTAGCATGGTATTTTTTAGAAACAGATATACAGATGTATAATGTCAACTGCTGTGACACTGTCGAAAGACTCAAAAATGAACAAACATTTATGTTCCTTAGATACTTGGATGCTTGAGTATTATTCCTTCAGAGTCCTCCTTCACCCTGCAACTAACATCAGACTTCTCACCATTCAGCAGTGACAAACTATTCAGAGCATTGCATAAGAAAAGAATATGTCAATGGGCACATATTCTTAATAAGGAAGAGATCTGATGTTTGAATTTATCAATTTACATTTGAGGCCTTGTATACAGAAAACAGTCAATGGACCAAAATCTGTTTCTTTGATTCCAAATGTAGTATAATTCTTGATTCAATAGAATAGAGGTGTCTCTGAAAAAAGCACTGTTGTAATTATGTTTGTTGTTGATATACACCAAGACAAAAATGCCTGTAAAATGTACAATATTTAGGACAACATGCTCTATTATATAATTTCAGTATAAGCTATGAGATACCCCTGATTTTCAGGAAATGCACTTTATTTTCAGTCCTTCTATCACCACATATTTGAGGACCATTTAGACTCCTTTGTGATCATTGTCATTAATTCACTGTCACTAAGGTTACAGATAGCAACAGCCCATATGTTATCCATGCAGCCTGGAAGGTTGCAATGCCCACAATTTTGCCTAAAAATAGTGTTCCCTGCTTCCTAAAATATGTGATTTTTTTTTGGGGGGGTGGAGAATATTGCATTCACTAGTTGTTACAGAAACTTATTCAGAAATGAAAAGTTATAAAAATAAAATAAAACAAATGATTTTATTTTAACTGTCTATGAGTACATTGGAGTAAATTTTATTCAATAGTTATTTAACAAAATAAAAAGGAAGTGTTATGTGTTAGGAATGGCAGAAAAGGTAACACAAGCTGGGTTTCAAAACTTCATTTAAGTTGAGAAAGCATTTGTTCTAACAGCTAAGTAAAAACACTAAAATACAGCCTAGATTTGCACCCTTTGTCCATCATTATTTTGGACATTCTCCCTGATTTCGGAGTAAATGTATTGATAGGTGTGGTTTTCTTAATCCTATGTCCTACAGTTTCACAGATTGAATGTATTTATTTGTTTTTTATTAAATATATTATTTACCTGAATTTTTCACATTTAGTAAAGAAATGCAGTGTATAGTACAGGGAGATTAATATGTGCAGTGTGATAACAAACATAGTTTCAGCACCTAATTTACCTGGTGGCAGGCAAGGTTCTTGAACTTATGTATTTATATATTTTCTTTTGTTAACTAAACATGAGCACAATTCAACGCAGGGTCAGAAAACAAGCTGGTTGTTTTACAGCTGGAATAAATGAATGGGTTTTGGTTAAAACAATGATGTGATGTGAAAATGTAATGTTCACTGTTCAGTGTAACAGTCAGAGGAAACTCAAAGCCTCAGAAGAGGCCATCTAAGAGTTTGCCTCCTAAATTTTATCACTAATTAACAAACAAGCCCACTTATGCCAGCCTGCTTTAAGCAAAACAAGAGAAAAAATGTTCTTGATATATAATAGTAAGGAGTTTCACAACACCACTATGCACCAAATACAGTGGCTATAAAAAATTTACACACCCCTGTTAAAATGCCAGGTTTTTGTGATATAAAAAATGAGACCACAATAAGTAATTTCAAAACTTTTTCCCACCTTTAATGTGACCTATAACCTGTACAATTCAATTGAAAAACAAACAAACCTGTTAGAGGAAAAAATATAAAAGTACAATACGCTGGTCGTATAAGTGTGCACACCATCAAACTAATACCTTGTGTGTGCACACCCTTAAACTAATACTTTGTTGAAGCACCTTTTGATTTAATTACAACATTCATTTTTTTGGGGAAGGAATCTGTCACCATCTTGACTTGGCAATATTTGCCCACTCTCCTTGCAAAAACATCCAAATCTGTCAGATTGCAAGGGCATCTCTTGTGCACAGCCCTCTTCAGGTCACCCCACAGATTTTCTATTGGATTTAGATCTGCGCTCTGGCTGGGCCATTCCAAAACTTTAATTTTCTTCTGGGGAAGCCATTCTTTTCTTGATTTGGATGTATGCTTGGGGTCATCATCATGTTGAATGTTGAAATTCCTCTTCATCTTCAGCTTTCTAGCAGATGCCTGAAGGTTTTGGGCCAAAAGTGACTGGTATTTGGAACTGTTCATAATTCCCTCCACCTTGACTAAAGCCCCAGTTCCAGCAGAAGAAAAGCAACCCCAAAGCATGATACTGTCACCACCATGCTTCACCGTGGGAATGGTGTTCTTTTGGTGATGCGAAGTGTTGTTTTTGTACCAAATGTACCTTTTGGAATTGTGGCCAAAAAGTTCAACCTTGGTCTCATCAGAACATAAAAATATTTTCCCACATGCTTTTGGGAGACTTGATGTATTGTTTTGCAAATTTTAGTCAGGCCTGGATGTTTTTCTATGTAAGAAAGGCTTCCATCTTGCAACCCTACCCCATAGTTCAGACATATGGAGAATACGGGAGACTGTTGTCACATGTAGTACACAACCAGTACTTGCCAGAAATTCCTGCAGCTCCTTTAGTGTTTCTGTAGGTCTCTTGGCAGCCTCCCTGACCAGTTTTCATCTTGTATTTTCATCAATTTTGGAGGGATGTCCAGTTCTTTACAACTTCATTATTGTCCCATATTTTCTACACTTTTTGATGACTGTCTTCACTGTGTTCCATGGTATATCCAATGATGTGGATTTTTTTTTGTACCCTTCTCCTGACTGATCCCTTTCAAAAATGAGATTTCTTTGAAGCTTTGTAAGCTCTCTGTGAACCATGGCTTTTGCTGTAGCAGGCAACTGAGTAAATGTCAGGAAAATCCTACTAGGACAGCTGAACTTTATTGGGGGTTAATCAGAGTCTCTTTAATTGATGGAAGGTATGTACCCAAGAAGACTGAATGCTGTAATTAAATCAAAAGGTACTTCAAAAAAGTATTAGTTTAAGGGTGTGCACATAGAACAAAGAATTAGTTTAAGGGTGTGCACACTTATGCAACCAGCGTATTGTACGTTTTTTATTTTTTTTATTTTTCCCCTAACAGATTTGTTTGTTTTTCAATTGAATTGCACAGGTTATAGGTCACATTAAAGGTAGAAAAAGTTTTGAAATGATTTATTGTGGTCTCATTTTTTTATATCACAAAAACCTAACATTTTAACATGGATGTGTAAACTTTTTATATCCAATGTATATTATTCTTAATTTGGGAGGAAGAAACAGGTAATTTGGCAAATAAGTTCCTGTTCATAGTATTGACACAATGGTCACTAAATAAAACACAAAACAATGATGACATATGTTCATTGCTAAGATACTTGAAAATAAGAATTGTACCATATTCCATCAGTCTATACACAATCAAATGTAAATGTAATTTAATGTTGTATGTTTATCCTTAAAAAGTAATACATGAAGAAATTCACTCTGCCTTGTAAACAATTTCTGGGTTTTTTCAAGTCTACAAGCACAGGATTTGGGCTAGACACATGCTGCCCCACCATAATCTATACATGGCCCATAAGGGTAATTTATAAGGGTAACATCAGCTACCTACTAAAAGTTCAGAATTTTCTTCATTATCCCATAATGATTTATACAAGACAACAGATGCATAGTTGTTGCATTTAAGTTGGTTATCTATGATTACCCCTAGATTCTTGATTTACTACCTCAAAGTTAATGGCACTGCATTGTACATCTTAAGTTAAAATGACACCCTGTCAACCATGAAGTAGCAATACAGAGCACCCACATAGTCTGCAGGGTACTATGCTCAGCAATGGTTCAAATTAGTATCCTAATCTTTTGAGTCATGTCATCAGTATATTTGCCGATCTGCAAATTACTGTAGGATGTTATGATAGATGTAAACAGACTAAACAGCAAGACTGTAAAGTTATAAATAAAGTGTGGCTTTTAATTCATTTCTTCTGAAGAAGTTTTTACAAATTAAGGAACAAAAACACTAAAAAGATATTTACAATTCATTTTTTTATGGTGAAGCCTCATTTGAACATTTTTGAGTGTTATATGGTTCTTTTTTCATTCACAAGCACTTTTGGTTTCTTTTTGATATATATATGTATATATATATATATATATATATATATATATATATATATATATATATATATGTATATATATACACACACACACACACACACACACACACACACACACACACACACACATGCACACACACATATATATATATATATATATATATGTGTGTGTGTGTGTGTGTGTGTGTGTGTGTATATACATATACATATATTTACAAAAAGTATTTTGAAGTACTGGTTTATTCAAATACCATGAAATTATCCACCAATAACTCAATTTAGCAAGATCACCTTTACAATAGCATATGTATTTAATTAACTTTTTGTAGTTGTCCTTAATGCTTAAGCATTCAGTTTGTTTTCATGGCACACATTTGGTCTTATTTTTTCTTTTGCTCATGTTTTATTAAGTTTTCAGTTAACATGTATATACTACAACAAACAACATGAATAAAATGTATGCATTTATCTATAATTCAAGTAAATGAATTACATTTCCAATCTAATTCATATGACTCAATAACATTATTTATTAGTAGACTCATAGTTTAGGCATATGTTCCAATAATGACTTTAATTTTATTCAGTTTTTATGGTCTATGGTTACTAAGTTTTTATCTTATTGTTTTATCATCTATTTATTTTTGACATACAACAGAGGTATAAGAAACAAAAAATAATATGAAATGATGGAGATATTTCTTTCTCTCAAATTCTAGTAATGACTTTCCCAGTAAAAGACAACAATCCTCATAATAATGGATGTTGTGGTTGACCATTGGATTCCAAGATTGGAGGATTGAACAATATTTGAAAAGACAACTGGTGAAATTCACAAAAGCCTACACATTTTTGGGGGTATATGCATCACACTGCGATGCGTACATGACCACAAATGGTTTTAGATTCAGTAAGCAGTGCACAGGCATGCACACACAAGGAAAGTTCTGTGTAATGCAAATTACCTCATAAACAGGTGAATCTTATACAAATGACCCAGGTGGGTGAAGAAGTCCATGAACTAACTTTTATTAATCCAGGATTAATAAAAGTTTGTTCATGGACTAGTTCATCTGTGCGCCTGGTTTTTCATGTGGATTATATGGAATACTTCGAGTATGGAGTTTATTGTGTGAAACTACCAGAGGACAAAGTTCCTTTTATTTAGTGTTTCTTGTGGCTCTTTTCCAGTGGTTTATTGTTACTCTCATAAAGTTTTATAACTGGGTTTAGGTTTTTTACCTAGGCAAAGGGCCAGTCTTACTAGAACTTTAATAGACTTAAAAATAATGTTTACTCAAAAATTAAATTTAAAATATATAATGTAAGATGTGACTGTCAGACTATCTCTAAACCTTTCACTTTGAATCCTGTCTTGCATCCTACAATTAAAACTTTCGAATGCTTTTTGTGAGAAGGTTATTAGGTCTAGTTTAAATTCTAAAACTACTAAAGCATATTTTAATTTGGATATGGAAGTCAGGAGGGCATTAATGGAACTCATGAACGAATGTGGTTTAAGATTTATGAAGGTACACAAACGGGGAGGGCTGGTCATTATGAATGTCACTGAGTATAATAGAGTTATGGAAGAAATGTTAAATAACAATGATGAATATTTACAGATTACATATGGAGAAGTTTTAAAGAGTTATAAATATATACATCATTGTTTATAGAACCACCTTATGAATGGTGATTTGTGTATTGAACTGCATTATTTTTTACATGTTGACAATCCTAAAGTCAGTGTGTTGTTTTGAATACCCAAAATACACAAGAATCCAATCAGTCCCCCATTTAGCCCTATTGTATCTGCCACAGGAAGTATTATGAAAGGTATTTCTTTATTTTAGATTCTGTTTTTAATCCTTTAGTACAAAAAATTCTTCTTATGTTATTGATTCTTGGGACTTTTTGAATTGTATCCAACTATTTTCTTGTGATTTTAGATATGATAATGATGAATACTACATGGTTGACATTGTTTCATTGTTTACTACTATACCTCAAAAGGTAGGGGTTGAATTAATTTTTAGTTTTTTAAACAAATACACATCGTATACAGGCTATACAGTAAAGTTATATATTGCCTTGTTGGAGCTTGTATTAGAAAATAATTATTTCTTGTTTAATGACAAGTATTATAAACAATTAAAATGTGTAGACATGGGGGCTACTGTGGCTCCAGCTTTTGATGGATTGCTTGAATTTGCTTGAATTTCCTCACCATTGATAATTATTCTAATATAGTGTTTTATTGCTGTTTTGTTGATGATTTGTTTATTGTTGTTAAAGGCTCTGCCACCTCTCATGAGGCATTGATAAAAGAAATTAATACTAGCTGTGATTTTTTTTTATCTTTCACAGTAGGTGATGTGGGTAAGAAAGTTACCTTTCTAGATATTGAACTAGGTCGGGACATCCACAATTGTTTTTTTTAGTAAAATACATAGGAAAATACATTTGTCAACAGTTATTTACATTACAAAAGTAATCACCCTAGTTTTATTAACAAGTCCATTCTTAGGAGTCAGTTTATTAGGGTTTCAAGTATGGCCAGTAGAGAAGTGGATTTTGATAATGAAATCACCTTCATTAGTGACTTGTTTTTAGAGAGAGGGTACTTTTTAGATGTATTGCAAAAAAACAGTTCAAGAAATCAAGAATAAAAGAGTTATGGAATTTCCCCTATACTATTAAAAGGGTTTAATTGTAAAAAAGTTATTAATAATTTGGTACTAAGTAATCAGGGTATGTTTTTGCCTGTATGTTGCTTAGATATGACTGTTGACAGTGAAATGATTAGAACAGTTATACAAAACAATTGGAAAATCATTGAAGGTAACAGACATTTAGTTTCTATCTTGGGTAATGGTCCAGATTTTGTGTATATGAAGAACGGTAGTATTAAACAGATATTAGAGAATTATGACACAGCTGTTGCACTGCCATTTACTACTAATACCTACAGCACTTTTAAGTGTAATAAATGTAGTGTTTCCAGGTTTATACATGAAGGGCCATATTTAGTACTTAGGCATATACCATATACTATCACAATTCCTGGTAGATTTTTGTGCAGTATTAAAAATCTAATTTGTATTGCTTTGTGTTCTGTTTATCCAGCATTTTATATTGGTATGATCATGAGATATCTTAGTAAAAGAACAAAAGAACACAATTATGCACTTAAGACAAGGGATTCAGTTAAATGTAGTGGTTATAAAAAAAATACTCTTACTATACTAGAATGTATCTGCCAGGATAAGAGAGGTGGCAGCCTTAAAAACAGAATAGAAAGAAAAGAGACAGAGTGGCAAATTAAGTTAGCTACAAATAGCACCCCTGGTCTAAATGATGTCATTAATATTAAGTGTTTTTTAATAGATAGGACATTGACTGTTTAATGGTTTTCATGGTTTTAAGTCTGTGATTGGTATATTGAATTATTGTTTAATTGGTATTCAGATAGTATTATTTTTTAAAATGATATGTAAAATGGAACTTTTTGAAATGTATTCTGTTTTCTAAAGAAGTCTGTTGATGAAAGTGTTGATTTAACTTTGTACTGCGCTAAAGAATGTTTCCATTCAATTCATCTTTGTGCTGCCAGTGGTTTTTAGTTTTTTTGATTGTTTATCCTGGCTCCAAGGGATTTTGTCAGTTTGTTTTGTTTTGTACCAGATGTATGCTGGGCTGGACATCCCACGTGGCTGTTTACAGGGGGATGTTGGCTATGTGCTGTAACTGTGGATGATGACACCCATCAGAAATGCATAGACATTCACAGAAGAATGCGATAATGAAGCACATGCACAAACTAGGAACATCACAGAGTGTGTGTTTGGGCTGCTAAAGTTGTGGTTCCAGTGCCTCAGCATACATTCTCCAGCTACATGTACACAAATATTCACAGTATGTGCTATGCTACACAATACAATCCTGTGGAAACAAGTTCAGCAGGATAAGCAAAGGGAAGGGATACACTGCCCCCACCACTGTCTAGGTCACCACAGCCACAGCCACAGGAGATCTTGATGGAGGAATCCCCTGCTGATGTCCCTGTAGTCAGATGTAGGCATGCTCAGTATGCCCTGGCTTTGGCCAAGAAACAATGCATAGCACATTCACTGACAACCTAGGGACCTAGGGACTTGCATCTTACTCTTCCTCATGTACAGAAGTTAAAATAGATGCCAGGCAACCAGCACATCCTGTACCTATACATGTATTGACTGTGTACAGCTTGCATCTGACAGAGTCAGTCCAAAACCACAGTTGTGTCACCTGTTGCATTTGCAAGGTAAGTCCGTAACCTACACAGTATTTGTAAGGATTCTGATGTAATGGCATTGTACATGATGCAAGTAAATGTAGTGGGATACTTGGACAGAATTAGTATCCACATGGGACTACAGATACCCATTCCTCTATCATATTGTCATTACTATTTACTAGGCATCATGCATGGAACATTCATGCAGTCCTACTGCAACAGATTAGTGGAGCATCAGTCAAGGGAGATGTTTGACAGTGAGGTTACATGATAGTCAGACTATTGTGCTTCCCAGCACAAAATGTGGTGTTGTTCCCCCATCCCAGCACAGCAGTGCTCCATTGTAACTGCTGTAAGAGTAACTCATCAATGGTATATTAGCATTGCAGGCAGTCTAAGGACAGTAACATAGAAATTGATCATACGTGTCTTACTTAACACAGGAATAACAATGTACATATTTATGCAGGTACTTGTGTGATGAATGACCCTTGTCTGTGAAGCTGATTGTGTGGCTTAATGGGCTACAGCAATTAGCTTGTATGTTGGCATTCATGATTCTAATCTAGAACTCACCACTTCTTTTGGATTTGCAATGTTATTATATTATGTTTTACAAACTGTCATTCTGTGTATGGTGTAATATATTTAACCAGTGGCACATAGTGATAACATCAGATAACTTCAGAAAATTGTAACCAATTTGAGTGAAGTATATCAGTGCAGAAACAGGGACAGATGTAATTTTGTGTAACACACAAAATCCTGGACTGGAGTACAGGCAGTTGTGGGCTACAGTCAGTGTAGAACTACCAAAAACCCACTGGGCATGCAAATGCACTTAGTTAAGCAGAATGCAGTTCTATTGCTCCTCGCTCAAAATGACGGTACATACATATATGTATACATATCTGTCTGTCACCCATCTCTATCCCCATATAGATATACGTGTATCTCAAAATGTATATAAAAAAAAAATATATATATATATATAGATAGATATATGTGTGTGTATATATATATATATATATATATATATATATATATAGATATATATGTATACACACACACACACACACACACACACACACACACACACACACACACACACACACACACACACACACACACACACCTCCATTTATATATATATATCTCCCTCTGCTCAAGTGAAAGGACTCCCCGTGGTTGACCGCGTGGTGTGCTACTCCATTGTCTTCTAGTGCTTCTTATCGGGTCCTACCCTCCCTGCTGAATTTTTCACTCAATTCCCTGAAAACATTAAGGAGGCCTATACTGTCGGCACCCAAGAAGCACCCCAGCAACCATCCAAGTGATTGTCAGCTGGTTAGCTGCTAATGTGTTAACCTTTGCTCATTGTCTTCTAGTGCTTCTTATCGGGTCCTACCCTCCCTGCTGAATTTTTCACTCAATTCCCTGAAAACATTAAGGAGGCCTATACTGTCGGCACCCAAGAAGCACCCCAGCAACCATCCAAGTGATTGTCAACTGGTTAGCTGCTAATGTGTTAACCTTTGCTCATTGTCTTCTAGTGCTTCTTATCGGGTCCTACCCTCCCTGCTGAATTTTTCACTCAATTCCCTGAAAACATTAAGGAGGCCTATACTGTCAGCACCCAAGAAGCACCCCAGCAACCATCCAAGTGATTGTCAACTGGTTAGCTGCTAATGTGTTAACCTTTGCTGTATGTCCACTTTTTTGCTATTTTTAGCCTAATAGTTTCCTAAGGTGAGCAGCACACTCGCGGACCCATCCTTGGTTGTCCTCCCCCACCCTTATATACTAGCATTTGCTACAGTTTCCCTCTCCCTCTATCTCTAATCAAACTGCTATACTCCTTATAGCCCCTGCTTGTCTACAATCCCCGAGGTTTCCTACCCTAAATAACAGTACATTTACTGCCTTCTCTATCCTTGGTTATCCTTCTTTTCATCACTTATGCTCTCAGGTTATTGTGATTAGCTCTTCTATTTCCCCCCTCTCACCTTTTGTTTTACCCCTTGTGACTTTATCTGGTCCCTATCTTTCTTCCTGTATAACTACTTTTCCCAGCGACTACATTCTTACAGCTTGTTGTTGCTTGACTCCAAGCTCCTAGCGCTGTTCTTTTTTTTTTCTTACCTGTACCCCCTTAACTCTAATGTGAAGCCTATTTCTCTTTTGTTCTTTTCCCTGCTACACAAGTTACTTCCAATCTCACTTTTTTCTCTCTCCTTACTCTTACATTCTCATTATACTCTCTCTTTACAAACAAAGTGGTGTCTCAATTCCTCAGCTGGACTGATTGCCTACGCTCTCTCTCCCCTCTGACTGTTACCTAGGCTACTTTTACTTTTACTCTTACCCACTCTCTCTCTCCTCTGTCTACTACCTAGGCTACTTATACTTTTACCCACTCTCTCTCTCCTCTGTCTATTACCTAGACTACTTTTACTTTTACACACCCCTTTTTTCTATCCTAATCATTCATTGGGATCTTCCTGGCCCCCCCCCCCCATTATCCCGCCAACTTCTATATATAGAAGCCTCCCCTCCTAGGCGCCATCTTTAGTCCCTCTGCTCAAGTGCAAGGACTCCCCGTGGTTGACCGCGTGGTGTGCTACTCGTAAGTTGTATATTTCCACTCTGTACTACCTGTGTTTCACATGATAAAACATGTTACTTGATTCTTTTGTAAACTAGCTGCTGGTAATCACTTTGTTTATCCAAATTTTAACTGTATGTTTGTTTTTCTGATCAGCTACTACGTCAGGACCTTAGCGTTTTACTACAATCCAGCTACAGACACAATTAGTGTTATTACGCAGTGTGTTTGCTGGTAATCACCTTGCGTATCCAAATTTTAACTGTGTGATTGTTTTCTTATCAGCTTCTAAGTCAGGACCTTAGCGTTTTGCTATAATCCAGCTACGGACACACTTAGTGTTACTACGCAGTGTGTTTGTTATACGTATGTAGCTCTATCTACTTGCCTCTTTTGCACCAGCTCAGCCGATGCTTGTTGCTTTAAGGTTTGATTATCAGAAACGCTTTAGTTCCTGATATACTTGATCCCTGATAGTTTGTAGCTTTTAACTCAGCTTAATCGCTTTACTGTGTCAGAGTACATCCGCTGATAGTTGCACTGTGCTTTCTGTGTTTTCCGCTGATAGTTGCACTGTGCTTTCTTATCAGAAACGTTTTGGTTTCTGTTTTACTTATCCCCTGGGTTACTATTAAATGAAACGTCTGCACCTTAGCCTACTCGCATACTGCATCCGAGTTCAACTGCTGATAGTTGCACTGTGGTTTCGTATTGGAAACGCTCGTTTTTATTATTCTTAAGCTTAGTCTAATGTTTGTATCTCAGCCCACTCACATTATTGTAGCTGAGTACAACCGCTGTTAGTAGCATTGTGGTTTCTTATCTGAAACGCTTTCGTTTCTGTTTTACTTGTCCCCTAGGCTACTTTTTAGAGTAGTTGTTAGCAAGTAAGGTATTTCCATGGGTGGTTTAACTAAAGAACTAGTGTTCTTTTAATTTCTTTATTATTCTCTGAGGCTTGGATGTTTAGTGTTGCTCGTTATACTTGTGCTTTACTAAGGCGTGTCATTAAAGAAAGCTGTGTAACCTTGTTAAACTAAAGAGATATTATGCATGTTCTATTAATCATTGTTTTAGCGTACTGTAAGCACTAGTATCCTGAATCCACCGATAACCTCTACTGTATGCTAATGTGCCCTTGTTTGAAGGTAACTTATTTACACAATACTTAAGGAGCAGTGTCTACATTTAGATCATGGCTATCATTACTTTTGTATAGAGTAACTCTTAAAGTAGTTTTGCTCATATTTTAATAATCACTACATTAGCAATTCACCTGTTTTTAGTTTATTAACAAGCCAGGGGTGAATGAATGTATGAAGTATCAGTTATCTAGTGGTACCCTGGGGCCTCTAAACCGGAACTCCTGCTATATTTGGATCTACTACGTTATAACGAAGCATACCACTGCTGTATATGTGTGATATATTCTGTAACACCTGCTTTTATGTATTTTTGAAATGTTTATTTTAACTGTTCTAAATACATCTATCTGATATATTCTGTAAACACTTGATACCATGCATTTTTAAATGTTTAATTTAACTGTTCTGTATATAAATCTATGTTGTTCTCTTTCCATGCTCTACACCCTGTGTTTTATATTTTGCTTTTTTTTTTCTCCTAACCCTTCCCTCTTTATGTCTCCTTTCAGCATTGTCTTCTAGTGCTTCTTATCGGGTCCTACCCTCCCTGCTGAATTTTTCACTCAATTCCCTGAAAACATTAAGGAGGCCTATACTGTCGGCACCCAAGAAGCACCCCAGCAACCATCCAAGTGATTGTCAACTGGTTAGCTGCTAATGTGTTAACCTTTGCTGTATGTCCACTTTTTTGCTATTTTTAGCCTAATAGTTTCCTAAGGTGAGCAGCACACTCGCGGACCCATCCTTGGTTGTCCTCCCCCACCCTTATATACTAGCATTTGCTACAGTTTCCCTCTCCCTCTATCTCTAATCAAACTGCTATACTCTTTATAGCCCCTGCTTGTCTACAATCCCCGAGGTTTCCTACCCTAAATAACAGTACATTTACTGCCTTCTCTATCCTTGGTTATCCTTCTTTTCTTCACTTATGCTCTCAGGTTATTGTGATTAGCTCTTCTATTTCCCCCTCTCACCTTTTGTCTTACCCCTTGTGACTTTATCTGGTCCCTATCTTTCTTCCTGTATAACTACTTCTCCCAGCGACTACATTCTTACAGCTTGTTGTTGCTTAACTCCAAGCTCCTAGCGTTGTTCTTTTTTTTCTTACCTGTACCCCCTTAACTCTAATGTGAAGCCTATTTCTCTTTTGTTCTTTTCCCTGCTACACAAGTTACTTTCAATCTCACTTTTTTCTCTCTCCTTACTCTTACATTCTCATTATACTCTCTCTTTACGAACTAAGTGGTGTCTCAATTCCTCAGCTGGACTGATTGCCTACGCTCTCTCTCCCCTCTGACTGTTTCTGCCCCGCTTCGCTCCCCTCCCTACCCCCTTATCCCACCCACCCCATGCACCTCTACCCTTATACCTCATGGTCCACACCCCCTTCTTAACGCACCTATCAGGTACTACTACCTCATTTGTAACTCTTCCCTCATAATTCTTTCCAATTCCCTCCCCACACTTCTTATCTCCCATCCCTCTTATACACAGACCTATCCAGTAACTCTTACCTCCTAGCCTCCTCCTCCTATAAGATATATCTACTCCACCCTTTACCACTATAATCTCTTCCCCTCCTCCTCTCACCATGTCTCTAACCACTACCACTTCTACTTCCAAAACCCCTATAGCAAAAAATATCTTAACTAAACTAGTAGCCCTGATAATTGTTTCTCTATTATTCACACTTCCTTACCTCTTGACTTCCTATGAAATAAAACTTAATTACCACCTTACAACCTTTTCAAAGCAAACTGCATCTGAACTCATATCCCTAAACTATAACCACTCTAACATTACTTCTACCTCCTCCTACCTTCTAGACAAATATCATAGACTATCCCACACCAAATGTAATAATCTCATGCCAAAGAAACTAAAGGACAAACTTAACCTAACAATTAAACCACACTCAGTACACAAGCCCACTACCCTGACAGATGGTGATATACACCCAAACCCTGGTCCTTTGAACATCCCTACCAAAGAAACCACAATAATCTCTAACTCACCCCTTCCACTACCAATCTCTAATTCTAACACTTTACTTTTAGGACACCTTAATATTCAAAGTGTCAACAACAAAATTACTCAACTTCACTCTCTTTTGCAATGTCACTCTTTTGACATCCTCTGTTTAACAGAAACCTGGTTAAAACCCTACACTAAAGATACTGAAATCATTCCCCCAGGCTACAACATCCTTCGATTAGACCGCAATACTCGTAAGGGCGGAGGGGTAGCTCTCATTTTTAAAACCGAACTTAATATTTCCGCAATACCCTATAAACCCCCTGAAAACACCAACACTGAACTCCTCATAACTAAGCTACAACTTAACCCTAATAAAGCCATCTACATTATCTGTACATACCTTCCACCTGGTAATAACTCCACAAATATAGAAAGTATTCTTAGTTGGGCTTCAACCAATCACCCACAAGAAACTATAATACTTGGAGACTTTAACCTTGATTGGTTCTCAGTTAATTCTAACAACCCAGCCTCTCATATTAATCTCCATGGCTTTACCCAAACTATAAACACCACCACTAGAACTAATAAAACCAACAATAAAGAAAGTATACTTGATTGGATCCTGGTTAACAAACCCCAACTTAATTACCTAGCAGGAACCCTGCCTGATGATATCAGTGACCATAACTTAACCTATATCATTAGGCAAAAGAATATCACTACAAACACCCCTTCAGTCAGGACTGTGCGCAGTAATAAACATTTTAACCCCACTCTATTTAAAACTGAGCTAAATGCATGTGACTGGAATCCACTAAAAACTCTTCCCCTTAATGAAGCAGTTCAATACTTTAATACCAAATTCTTAACAATCTTAGATAGCCATGCTCCAAAACGGATTATCAGAATAAAAGCTAAACCAGCCCCCTGGCTATCAAAAGAAACAAGACAGAAAATATTACTCAGAAACAAACTCTGGCTAAAATGGAGAACAAGTAAACTACCCTCAGATCATCAAACCTTTAGACACCTAAGAAACAATACCAAAAAAGCTATTCTTTCTGATAAAAAACACTACTATTGTAACCTCCAGCAATCTAATCATAATAATCCCCAAAAATTCTGGGCAACATTAAACAAACTTCTTCACCCTGGACAAACTTCCACTCCCTCCCCCTTGGGATCGGACAAAGTTTCTTCCCTTGAAACTGCCAACACTTTTAACTCCTTTTTCACTGATACTATCAACTCACTAGCCTCTCACCTTTCTTCTGATAACTCTAATGTTCCTCAACTTGCCTCTTCTAATCTTCCAAACTTTTCTATACAGCCCACCTCTACTACCTTCATCCTAAAATGTATTCAAAAGCTCAAGCCATGTACCCCATCAGCTGACCAACTTCCATCTGAATTCCTTCAAAAAGCAGCCACTGAAATAGCCTATCCCATATCTATTCTAATAAACAGAACCATTAAAGAAGGAAACATCCCTGATATCTGGAAAATCTCACATATTATACCCTTACATAAGGGAGGAAACTCTACAGAATATTCTAATTATAGACCCATTGCCCTCCTGTCTCCACTAGCAAAATCATGGAGAAATGTATTCACCACCAACTAATGAATCACTTAACTAAACATAACATACTATCTCATTGCCAACATGGTTTCAGACCTTTTCATAGTACTACCACTGCTCTCCTTTCCTTCACTGACTTCATTAACAAAAACCGCAACAATAATACCCTTTCCTCAGCACTTTTCATCGACCTATCAAAAGCTTTTGACATGGTCAATCACCCTCTCCTCCTAAAAATCCTGGAATCACTGGCTATTGGACCAAATGCTATCCAATGGTTCACCTCCTATCTTTCTAACAGGAAACAAGCTGTCCTCTGGGAAAGTAAACTCTCCTCTCTTCTCCCAATCTCACTCGGTGTACCACAAGGCTCAATTCTTGGACCCCTTCTTTTTCCCTATTCATAAATGACTTACAAGTAGCTATTCCCCAAGCTACGTGCATACAATATGCAGATGACTCCACACTCATTTGCTCTGCTAAAACAATCCCAGAGCTTCAAACTATTACTCAAAAGGTATTCCATACTGTTGAAACATGGTTCTTAAAACGCTGCCTACTTCTTAATGCCAAAAAAACAAAACTCCTCCTTTTCAAACCCACTACCAGATCCCCCCCTTTGGACTTCTCTATCTCTTCTATTAACAACACTCTCATATCACCTGACTCTACTACCAAACTGCTAGGTGTGACTATTGACAACAATCTTACCTTTGATTATCACATAAACAACACTATTAAAACTGTACATAGGAAACTGGGCTCCCTCTATAGAATTAAAACTTTCTTGTCCCCAACAGCCAAAGCTACCTTGGCACACTCTCATCTCATTTCCACTCTTCTCTATGCCTCACCAATCTATACTAACCTGAAGAAATCTAATCTTTCTAAATTGACCACCACATACAATAGTATAGCGAGATTTGTTACTGGTAATCAATTCAGAACTCACCACTGCCTGAACCTACAACAACTTCACTGGCTTGAATTACAAAACATGTTGCTCCTCTCCCAACTTCCCATCATCCAAAGAACTTTTTATCAGCCAAACAACACTCCTTCATTTTCTAATCTCTTCACCCCTTATTCTAACCTGAACTCACTTTGCTCCTCCAGCAAACTCCTAGTTACTGCTACCAAATCCAATAACCTTGCAGGAGACTCCCTCTTCTCTAACTCCATTGGTAAACACTGGAACTTACTGCCCACTGAACTGACTTCTGTTTTATCTCCAGTCCTTTTTAAACAAAAACTTAGACTTTACCTTACAAAACACTGGCTATGTCCCTGCCTTAACCCAGACTGAAACCTGGTATTCGATTATTCCTAGTTCCCCTTTATCTCTGTAACTTCTGCTACCCTCTATTTTACTTCCTCACTACTCTATCATTTACCCCTCCTTTATTCCTTCTTCTTCCTGTTTATATTACTCAGTTTACTGAGGGTTCAGATAAATATCTATTCTACTTCCATACTGTCTTTAAATGTCCTTCTCTCTTTCTTATGATGTTTACTATGCTAAATAAGTTATGCTTGTGTTTTGCTTACAAGAACAATGAGTACATTATTGTACAAATGTTAATTCTGAATACAATAAGTTTGATCTTTTTTAATATTTTCCTGATACAATATATATATATTTTTTTATGTTTCTCTTTATTGCATCTTATGTAATTAGTTACTATGTCTTTGTGGAGCTTTTCTCCCCGGGCCTCTGCTGAAAATGGAAATAGTTTCAGTTGGACTAGCCCGGTTAACAAATGTAAAATAAATAAAATAAAATAAAAAAATATACATACACACACATACATCTATGTTTCTCCCCATATAGCTACATAACAGATATATATATATATATATATATATATATATATATATATATATATACATATATATATCACACACACACACACACACACACACACACACACACACACACACACACACACACACACACACACACACACACACACCTCCATTTATATATATATATATGTCCCTATATATATATATATGTCCCTATATATATATATATATATATATATATATATATATATATATAAATATATGTATATATATATATATATATATATATATATATATATATTTGTATATGCGTGTGTATGTCTGTATTGTCCCACATACCCTGATAATGGTGATTAAAGCTGCACTGTGGCCCATATATAATGTTGCTCAAAGGACCAAAAGTAAGGGTGCAACATTAGCTAATGCACATATCTACAGCCCCATGTGCCTTTTGGATGTTACCACACATGCACCAACAGCTGACCAGGTGGTGTAATGTATAATGTTGACTATGCACACATTGACAGGGCACATTCTGCTTGCCCATCCAAATGCAAACAGCCACATATGGCCTAAATGGCTACTGTAGCCACATAGCTAGAATAACAAATAGTTATCTGATTGCTAGGCCACTTGATGCAGATAAAAGTAAGAAGCAATGTCACTCTGTAGGCCACACATGCTGTTTACCATAAGCCAAGTTTATGTACTCCATAAGCAGTTCATCTGCAGTCATGTGTACAACAGACGGCAGCTGTGGTGCGTGCGATAAATGCACTAGTGTGTACAACTAGATAAGTAGGGGTTCTAATCTCACTCCAGCCCACTTGGTGTGTGTGTTTGCGTGCATCCCTCTGGCAAACCAGTGAGAATCCCTCATTGACTACCAAACTCTTTTTGGCCCTTACATTTGATGCCTCCCTCAAAACTCCTGTCTTCCACAAGGCCCGCTGATGTCATGTACCTTAAGTCTACTCACTGCCATTATAATGGCAGACTTTAGCCGTGGCATGTGTGATAATTACTGTGGCCTGTAGTGTGTATGGCTAGATAGGTAGGGGTTCTAATCTTACACAGGCCCACTTGGTGTGTCCATGTGTGTTTGCATCCCCCTGGTAAACCAATGGGAATCCCACATTGACTACCAAACTGCAATGGTACTGCACTTTTTGGCCCTTACAGTTGATGCCGCCCTCCAAACTCCTGTCTCCCACAAGGCCTGCTAATGTCATATACCTTAAGTCTACCAACTGCCATTTTAATGTTCAACTTCAGCCATGGCATGTGTGATAAGTACTGTGATCTGTAATGTGTACAACTAGATAGGGAGGGACTCTAATCTCACTCCAGCCCATTTGGTGCATGGGTGTGGGTGCATCTTCATACAAAATAAATGCACTCACTACAGTGACTTGGAAATAGGGTGGATTTTGCAGTATTTTGGTTGTAGCAGGTGATGTGGGCCTCAAGATCCCTGACCACAATGAGGCCTGCTGATGTCATCTAGCATAAGATTGCCTACAGATATATTACTAGCAGACTTGAGCTGTGTCATGTGTTTTAAGTTCTGTGCTCTTTAGTGTATGCTATTAGATAGATAGGGGTTTCAATCGCAATGCAGCCAACTTACAGTGTGTGTGTGTGTGTGTGTGTGTGTGTGTGTGTGTGTGTGTGTGTGTGTGTGTGTGTGTGTGTTTGTGTGTGTGTGTGTGTGTGTGTTTGTGTGTGTTTGTGTGTGTGTGTGTGTGTGTGTTGTGGAGTGTTCTGTAAAAATAAGTTGGTAGTGTTGCTATTGTCACTGTAGCCAGGTTTGAGTGTGTGGATACTAGCACATTTCACTACAGCATATGGGATCATGGGATCACTGGACTTTACTAGCCTATGACCCTAGGGGCCTTACAATCCTAGGCAAGTTTTTGTTTTCATGATCAGCACATATTGCCCCTGTCCACGAGGGTCACATGCATCAGTCCTGTGGTGAAATGACAGTAGCCCAGCCAATCATACAGATTGCACCTGAAGAGGTCCAATGAGGTGCTCTGTGTGGCATTAGGTGGGAGTCTGTGACAAAGGTTTGTTAAAGTCTAGTAGGCATATCTCTCCCACCAGCATGTGTTAGTAATGTCACATACCAGTTTGATTTCTTTACAATGAATAGTTTATGTACCATTCCACTGACATATATACAACATTTCCAATAAAGCAGGGTCAAACATTGCCCCATATGCAAGGCAGAGATCACCTCTGGGTATTCTATTTCACACAGGCTATAATGCCAGTTATTTCAGATGATCCACACAGGACAGATCCTGAAGACTTAAGATCCCTTGTGAGGAACCTTTGTGTTGTGTACAATTGCCACTAGTGCTTGGAAAGGTACATGACAAAATGGCCATTGCCCTCAAATATTGGCCTGAGGAGGGAAGAGTACATGGAGATTGTAACTACATCATTTTTGGGTGACACTGCCGTAAGTTATGACATGAGCAAGATATAATTCCAATCTTACCATTGGTGGGACATGGTGATCTAAGGTGAAGTAGGTGTAAACATTTGCGGCCAGGCCTGTGTGCCCAGGGAATCACCCCTGAGTATGTACTTTAGGTGTTGCTACTGATATGCTATGCTACCTACCAGGCACATTGTTGTTACCAATGCAAATGATTCTACATAGATATTTGCATGGAGTTTATCGCCATGAGTATGTCAACAAGCATTTGTTCATGAAGACACTCTTGTTGGATAGTGACATAACTGGAAGATGCTATGACTGCTCACAGTATGCAGGTATGCCAACCCTATCAGCCACAGACATTCATGTTGTGCTTGTACTTTGGTCATATGGATTCCAAGCAGTAGAGGACCCAGGACTGAGCCACCCTATGGAACACCACTGGTAGCAGGTCAGCTATTGGAGGTGATTTCCCCTATTTCAACTATGAGTACTATTACTGAGCTAATTAGTGACCCCTCTAATGATATTACTGTTGATGCCTACTTTGGTGATTTTGGCAATGATGCCTGAGTGGGGGATACTGTCACATGATTTGGATAACTCCAAGGGGTTGTATGCACAAATGCCCCCTCACCAAGGTCCTTGGTGACCACCTCATACATGTCCACCAGATTTAACAGGCATGATCTTCCTGTCAGAAGTTCAAATCTGTGCAGGGTCAACTGTTTGTAGATGGTACTTACCTTTGCTGATCAGGTTCATGATAATTTGACACATGGACGTACAGATATGGCTATTCAGGCTAATAGGTCTGTAGTTAATGTGGTTGGTGGATGCACCAACTCTGTGCAAGGGGATAACAGTTGCCATGTTCCAGTCAGCTGGGATGCAGTCAGTGGTTACACTAGGGTTGCAAAGAGGTCACAATGGTGTGAGTAATCCTTGTTGGATCCCAGGAGGAATGCAGCCTGGGATGTTAGTAGATCCAATAGATTCTGCGTTCTTGCCTTACAGAGGCAATGTACGACCTGTCTTGTGGCAACAGAAGATATGGGACACATCATAGGGATGTCATGTGCTACCCGTGGAGAGGACACGGGAGTGTTGTTGTCGCACAACCTGTAGGATAACAGGTTAGCTATGTCTACAGGCCCATTATATGTGGTATCATTAAGTACAAGTATAGCAACAATCTGGGCCAGTCTTCTTAGGTTACACATGTCACTACATTATGCCTTGTGGTCGACCTTTGTAGAGGATGCCAATGTTGTCACATACTGCCTCTTACAGGATGTCACAACAACACTATTTGACAGGTTGAGATGAGGAGGGTGTGCTTCCATGTTAGGGGGGCTCCATACTCTAACTGTCAGACAGCAATGTCCACCGCTTATTGTCTAACCTGATAATGGCACTTGTCCACTAGGCAGGTGTGCTGTGGCAGGAGGAACTTATCTTACCCCTGTCATTTACAGCTGTGTCTATGCAGTTGTAATGGTTCTTGCATAAATCATTGTTGCTGAGCTCGACATAGTTGCATGTTCCATCTGAGGGGGCAGGTGCAGTCAAGCTACTTATACCATCCCATAGAAGGTTATAATTAGCTTGGTTGAAGTTTATTATTGTGATTGCTGCAAGGGGGGGTGCAGAT
Source organism: Protopterus annectens (assembly GCF_019279795.1). Lineage (NCBI taxonomy): Eukaryota > Metazoa > Chordata > Ceratodontiformes > Protopteridae > Protopterus > Protopterus annectens. Next base: position 1,057,397,286 of record NC_056727.1, on the reverse strand, counting down.
ATGAATCTTACTTGTAATGACACATATTTGTAGTCAGATCTCACCAGGGGTACTTGACAGTGGAGGTGCTAGAGTGGTCACCCATATTGGTAAGCACCTGCTTCAGTTCGTTGCCTCCACTTGTGGGGATGTCATAACATTGGTTCAGAGCAATGTAGTGACGGATGTGGACTAACCTAGGGGCAAGTGATTTTGAGCATGAATAGTCAACACATTTGGTGGGTAGGTAAATTCACCCCAAACCATGGTGTTGTGATGTATCATGATTGGCACAAGTACATTCAAATAAGTACAATGGGTGTCCTGATTCATACATTTGCTCATGTAGCTGGCAATGGCTGCATTAGGTGCCCTTCCAGTAGTGAATGGCACATGCAGTGTCTCCAGGGAATCACACTGTTTAACCAATCTGGATGTGTATCTATCTGTAATGAGTATGTATACACCACCTGCATTACCCTGCACACTGTCAGTTTGAAGTGTGAACATGCAGAAGGATGGTGCTGTCCACAGCCTTGAGCCAGGTGTCTGTGACTGCGCAAATGTCTGCATATGCCAAGCTGGGAACACCTTCCAGTGAGTAAAGTGCAGTGTTGGCATTCCTAGTGTATAGCAGCATAACTGTGATGCTTACAGAAGATGGTGTTTATTCATTGGAAATATTTCCATTGAGACACCATCTATAAGATGCACTGTGGGGATATCAATAGCATTGGCCAGTAAACAAAATTTCAGAGGTGACAGGTGAAGACTATCTCTGGCAAAGCATCGAGTTCTGTTGAGTAACTTATCCCAGGCTGACATGTAGTGGATGCCCTTACAATGACACCACACACTAAGCCAATCATTGCCTTCAATCATTTTCTGTGTGTTTTAAGGCATCATCCTAGGTGAAGTTGAAATGAAACTGAAAGCTATAACCATACGCACCGCAGACACAGAGTCCATAAGCTCAGTCATGTGTCTGCATACAGTCCAATGAGGTATGTGTGAAATTATACACACCAACAGGAACTATGCCATTGTCATAACATTACCTGATGTTGACAGACTTGCATGCATGTGTGGTATGGCATATCCTGTCACCTCACAGAAAACTAACTGTGACCTTTCTCATATTTAGCCTGGTGAGAGGGGCATCAATGTGTCTCATGATGTAATCATCTATGAATATGTTTGACTTTGTGTTTTGTCTCAGGTGTGGGACCAGTGAGACAGTGGTGCATGTGCTGTTACATGTACAGTGTTCTGCAGAGGTATGATTATGTGTAGTGAGTTTGCATTTGGGTTTCTGAGGTGTCTGATGTTTGCGTATGTGTCTGGTAAGGAGCTCCACACATGCAAGTGGGTGTGGTGTGAGTGGAGTAGGAGGTGAGGTATGCATGTTGTAATATAGTCACATCTGTCATACATAGTGTTTGTGTGGCATGGAAATAAATGGGTGGGGATGCTTCCCACACCTTGTCAGCAGTAATTGATACTGCCAATAGCAATAGTATCCTCCTTGTGTTCATTACAGCAGGCCATCGTTAGGCAGTGGCCTGACAGTTGCTGAAATATGACATGTTATCACCTTTATGTAGGTCTCCTAAGGTAACCCAACACCCGACAGTGTGCCATAACATGGTAGAGTGACTAAGATGCTTTGCCAGGCATGTAGGCCTTGTATTATCCATAATCCTGTTATGAGGCATGGTTGCAATAACATACCTACAAATGTGACAATGTACAACCCCAGCAAAGTTAGGGTCATGCTGCTACACCCTTAGAGATGACAGCGTCAAACACATTGTCTGTAGGTACTCCTTGCAGTGAAGATGTCGATGTCCATGCATGCACAGAGAACATGTTCAACTTTGTTGTCATAATTTCAGCAATGCAACTCTGCAATGCCTGTCAAATAACCATACATCAAACTGAATGAAGTGTCACATGACGTGGGAACACAGACGTCTGTTCTGGTAACATAAATGTGCAGTTTGATGTACCTAGGACATGTTGGAGATAGGCACACTGTGGCTACAGTTGGCCACTCCTCTGCAGTACACCTCACATCCATGTCACGCAGGTGTCCTCCATTAAACTGTTGAAGGCTTGGCTGCAAGGATTGCTGAGACATTGTCACATAACATGGATCACTGCTGCTGTTGGGTTTTTCCAAGTCACTAAGGATGTTTATGTCACCTGACATTGCCATTATATTGCGATGCTGCAGCTGTTTCTGCATACCATCTGATCAGTACCCTAGTGACATCTTAACAACCCTGGAACACATGGCATAATACATGCAAACTAAAATGACTGCTCTTGCTGCTAATCAAGCCATCTACCTGGAAAAGGGTATGGCAAGCCTACAAAGCATTGCAGGACATGGGACAACTATGCAGATGAACAATCAGGCTGTGGCCTGCCTCTCATCTTGGGCTTGGTACTAATGTTTTGCTTTTGTTGAGAGGGACAGTATAGGAGCATAGTATCCCAGGAGACACTGATTGTGTTGAGAACAGCAGTAGTAGCTGCCAGGCACCAGCAGTTCAGGGACTCCCTCTTTTTAGCTTCTTCACAAGGCAATTATGTCATCTGAATACACACTGCTTGAGTAGTGTCCGACTGCAGAATAACTGTGTAAGTCCTCACTACTTCCCTTCAGGGTGTACATATTACTTTCCCCTCCATTTTTTACCTGTGTTCTGTACAGACACAGCCACCTTGGATGACTATATTATTGGAAACCATGATGGAATTAACAGCAATACTGAATTGCACACAGGACAAGTAGCGTACACTGAAAAGCACTGTCCCCATACATCCTAGTAGTGTGATATGTAAAGCCATCAAAAGAATTCTTATGGAAATGACCAGAAACAATGTAGTACACCTACAGACACTGGATCAAAGCCAGTTTGTTTTGTTCAAGGGCAGATCATACCTACCCTGACTGGTGGTCGTCATTGTTTGTTAAACTATGATATGGATGAGGGGAAACTGAGTCACTCCACCTACCTTGGCCTGGTAAGGCATTTGACATTATTAGGCCATCAAGCATTGTTGACACACTATAGAAGTTATTAAGAAACTAGTATGTCAGCCAGTGGATAGCCAGGTGTTTGACCATCATTATACAGGATGATAGCATTGGGTACTCCAATGCTACAATGAAGCTAGTCATCAGTGGACTTCCCTCACAAATTATTCCTGGAACTACCCCTCTAGTCATTCCCTTTTCTGCAGTCATGGCCACAGTCAGTGACCTCAGAATGACTACATGTGCAGATGATTGCAAATTAGGAGCTGTCACTGCATCCCACACAGAACCAACAGTTATTCAGGATGGGCTGACATACACATTCAGATGTTGTCATTGACAATTACTAAGTGTCAAGGAATGCATACTGTCCTTTAGGAAGTCATCCATCCCTGGTAAATATCATAGTGTCTGCACACCTCCAACAGTTGACCAAGTAGGACATATGGACACTGTCAGTGATCTAGCCTTTGACTCTCATGGGTCGGTAAGACATGGGGATTCATTCCATGTTGCACAACCTATAGAGAAAGGTATGGCATGTGAATCCAACAATGTCATTGATACACTGTATTTGGTGCTCTTCACACCTATCATTGAGTGCAATGCCACCTGTGTATATAACAACACAGGTATATTCTATAACTGTAACAGCCACAGAGGTTGCACAGTAAACAAATACATAGAGTACGTAACTTGTGCTATGCAGACTATGTCAAGGCTATAACTGTGTATTCTGTCCCCTACATGCTTTGGAGGGGGGTGTATGGCTGCCATACAGGGAGGAGTCAGATCCCAGTGTGCACCTCCTATATATCCAAGAAAGGAGTAGCATGAGAATTACCTGTCCTACACATCTACACCTTGACTGTGATATACATGGGACATGCTGGACAGACAAGTATGTAATCCAGAGACTGCACCTATTTGTAACAGGCTCCCCATCTATGTGAAGCACACTTCCACATTACCACACATCATGTGCAAGCTACACAATGGGATGCGGGACAACACAATCGTAACTGGCTTAGGACATGTGTGTAATGGACACAGGGAAATAATAGATGGATCACCCCCCATGCCACAGCTTATAGATATCTCAGCTTATCAAGAGTATCAGACCTTATCAGAGATTAGGGATGCATGAGTACGCTGAAAGATACCATTGTTCTTGTTAGCCCATTATGCACTTATGAATCTATGGAGCCATGCGCCCACACTGCTTTACCTTTTGGAGGACATTCTCCACCTGTGCTGACAGTCCATCCTGTGTTCTGACGTCTATGGGTTTTCTGTACCTGTGTACCATTAGGTGTATCCTGCACAATTGTGAAACTGAAATATAAACAGTTCTGTGAGACACCTTGCATTGTTTAATTATACAGCCATTACAACATCATCCAATGTGCTGTACACAAAACAATGTGGTTTATGCATTACAAATGGCAGCATACATTATCTGTCAGTGACCAGTACAAGTGGCTTGTTAAAGGCAACAATGGATAAAACAAAACATAGTAAATTATATAGTCACCTTATGCATCAGACACACAGCTTCATTTCCCTGCATTAATGACAAGGATATCAGGGATGTGACACAGGCATCATCACTTGCACAGGGTGTTTTGTGGGGGTGCAGGAGGCCTAGGCTGACCCAATAGGTTGGCAAGTGTGTGTGCAAGTCAAGAAAGGAAGCAGGCAAGATGGAATATGGAAGTGTGGTGTGTGTGTCTGTAGATCACATGATTGTGATGGTGGTGTGTGAGTGTCTGTGTGAACACAGTCAGGCTGTGTACTAGCCCTATGTGTGTGTTTGTTGGACAGCTATGAGCTGTGCATGATAAAGCTGACAGTTCACTGTCTCCACCCATGAACATAGGAATTGGCCCTGCCAGGAGTTGCACTGGTACCTCCATGCCCAAGGTCAGAAGCAGGGCTAGTACCTGAGGTTGACTGCTGTCTGCTGGGACCATGTCCTCCACAGAAATGCCCAGGACCATGAGACCATGAACTGCCACATCTTGGTGTGGACAGCACACAACCTCCCTGGAGCAGTGGATGTACTGCCACTATGAAAGTGTGATTGTGCATGACCACATGGCCTTTCAGCTGATGAAGTTGCCATGGGTCTGACTCTCAACTCCAATCAGATGTTCCAACACAGACAATGTGTGACCCAAGACAGATAGTGTATGATTTGTCTGAGACTACTGTCCTTCCACTGCATCAGTCAACTGATCCAGGGTACCAGCAACACAGTGAAGGCAGTCATGGATGTCAGATTGTGCTGCATCCATAACCCTTAGCATTCATCTGGAGTTCCATTCGGAACTTGTTTGCGCCTTCATCATGGCCCTAAACATACACTGAGTGACACATGAGGAGACACCTGCAACAGGTGGTGGAGGTACAGCAGGCCTCCTATGAGCAGCCCTATCAACCTGCCTGTGTGGAACCCCACCAGCTCTTTGGCTATGGCCAGTATCAATGCTCACTGCAGCCATAGTTGCCACACTTTCCTGTTCAATATTCCCACTCTCTGACTGCCCAATATCTGTGGCCTCAGGGGATTGGTATATGTAGGCAAATTGATGGCGATAATGAGGGCAGAAGAGGGATGTCAACTTCTTTGACAGATTCACCCCTGCAACCTCAATCTGTGCTGCATTTTGTCCACCATTATCATCAGAGCCTGAGGATACACAGACATCTGGTTGTGAAGGGGACAGAGACCAACCCCCCCCCCCGGTCACCTGTGATAAAAAGGGAAAACCAGTGCATTAATACATGAACTACTGTGTCCTGCAGTACAATGTTGCAATATATGTTACTCTGTATACACTGCTGTTATTGTTACAGACATTTTTAACCCCCAATGCTGTATTGTAGGGCATGAAGACATTATATTCTAACATTATATTCTAACAAACATCTATCGTCATTGTAGATAAAACTTTTTAAACAGGAATCTTGTGACCAAAGGTGATGTATACTGTTGAGATGTGGAAAAACTTTGCAAAGTTGACACAAATGGCAGCCCATACTGTCCTGACAATACAGTGAAACTTAGCAGTGTGCTCACACCTACAGTCATAGGTATGAGACTTCACTCTGTACAGCAAAAATAATATCTGCTCATTTGACAATCATGCAGACAGTACATCAATTCCGCCAGCAGGTCTGGGATGACAATTTAGCAAATACATTGCACCAAATCTACAACTCTAACAAAAAAAGTGTTGAGCTTAACAGGAGCAGGAGCAAGGCCTCATCTGCTTCCTGATGGACCTGAGTAAATCTGAGGGTGGTTAATGTAAACAGAACCACATTTTGCAATATACCAGGGTAATACATCCAAAAATACCACATTTGCAGTAGCTACTATGTGAATTGCTATGTTGGCCACAATCTGAGCCTGACATCCAAAATGCCAATACCTTCTTCTGCTCAAAAAACACACATGACGCCCACATAAACATATGTACACCCTGACACACTGAATGTTACAGTATTCAAATGCTGATCCAACTAAGCATACCTGGACACTCCTCGTCCATGGACATGGTGGGACTCACATCCTTGATATACTGTGTCATGGATGCCTGGGAGCTGTACTGTGTTCCTAGGTTCACCAGGAATTGCTTAGTGGTGAACAGTGGCTGTTTAAGCCACAGGCCCTCCACCAATGACACCACAATCCCTGTCCACATCCGCTGCTCATCTGTGTATGGCACTGATCATATCGGTGGCACTATGTTGCACCTGCTCATATGTCCTGCTTTGGTGACTGATAGAATTCACATCATAGACCAGATCAGCCCACAATGCTGCCTGATATTCTCTGTTGGCCCTCCTCCTGGACAGCAGGAGTTGATGATTTTGATGCAATGCCTCCAGGATGATGTCATTTTCAGCATCTGTAAATGGGCCCCAGCGTCGGGGATTCATATTTCCTGAAAAATAAGCAAATGAGGGCACATGTCAGGACTACATATGTGGGACTACAGTATGTAAAGATTCATCAATAAAGGATTGCTAGCAATATTCACTGCATGATACCACGTCATATTCAACATTGTGCAAACATTCAGAGGGTGTGGATTCAAGTAGTATAGTAGCAATAGTAAGCTATTCTTGGATACTGATGTATGATCACACACCAAAAACAGCAGTCCATTGTACTTTGATGCTTAGGGATACCACCTCCTCATATTATAGAATAATATCAGTGCCAAACAAATAGCAGTGTACTATTACAACAGCTATAATGGGAAATCACAAAGAGTCTGGTGCGCCTTGTTACCACAAAGCATTCTACCTGTACTCTAATTCCTATTTAGTTGTAACACATCTACAGATCAATGACATGCATCAGTACATTTCTAAGAAAGGCTTAATGATGTAATCACCATTCCCCCTTAGTATATTCAAACATATGCACTATGTTGGAAGAAATGGTTATATACCCGATGGAGTACAATACTCCTCTGTGGAAAGGTATGGATAAATGAAGGTTGTGCCAGCGAGTTCACCCTGCAAGGTAAGTCTCATACACATTGGTTCCCTTAGATCGATGTTTGCCTTTTTAAAATAGTTTTAATTAGAAAGTGATTGCCCATGAACCAATCTGTGCTTTGGAAATGGTAATTACAGCCTACACAGCTAATTTGCAGTAATGAGCCAATCGCATGCAACCACTGAACAGGATATAAGGGCTCACTGTATTTTTCAAACCCTTTCTCATATGTTTGAGTGAAAATTACTGGGATAAAGATACTATGTCATCACAAAGAGATTGCCTGTAGCAGATTCTTTTTACATACAGATGTGTGTGTGCTGCAGCCTGAAGCTGAAACTGATGATGCAGGCAATAGGCATAGGCAGCAGAGAAGGTCAACAATTTCCAGGTGAACAAGACATAAGAGTAAGTGTGTGGCCTGTTTCAGCCTTGTTGTGTAGGCAGAGCTAGATGGAGCGAACCCATCCTACTGGAAATTAGGTGATGTGTGTCAGGTATGTATGTTAGGCAAAGGTATCAGTACCAGAATAACAGACAACATGCTTTGTGTGTCCTAGAAAAAGACAGGGCATCCATTAACCATTATGTCATGCAGTTGAGCAACTGCCATATTACGTGTTTTGTCATGGTAGTCCCCTGTTACATGTGTGCTGGCAACCCTTGCGTCTAGCACAACATCCATATATTTAGTTACTTGTGCAGCTGCAGTTGTCTGTACTATCATTAGCATATCATTTTGGGATGCAGTCTCATATTACTGGGCCACAATTTCAGTACATACTTCAAACTTCCCTGGGAATTCCACCTAATGCATGACCTGAAATTCTCTACAGTTGCTACTGTTGTAATAGCAGTAGGTAGGTGTGGTCCTAACTGTAGGTCTTTGACTATTATTTAGATGCAGACATTCCATCTATATTGCTTTGAATGGATACCTAGGTAATGAGACAAATATACATATCATAACTTATAATGTTGATGTCCACATAAATGTATTGTGTGTATTGTCACTGTTACACACAGCTGTATTTGAACCCAAGTCTATGTGTACAAAAAGTAAATGATGTTCCCACTGCATTTGACAAACTGAGCTACTGAGTTCCTGTTACAGCAGGTGTATTTGTACACGTTGCAGATATCATTCCACAATTATCTGCTGTTATTTACCCAACTTACATACACTAGTATGTGTATGGCTATATGGTGCTGTCTTTTTCTGCTATACTCCCAGTTATAAGTCTATTTTTCCATGAATGTTTTATCAAGTATATTTTTGCATGTTGTACATAGAACTGCAAGGTTACATGCTATTAGATATTTCACTTGTGTCTATTCTTATGTGTATGGTTATATACTGAGGTATTTCTGTACTACGGTCCCAATTACACTACTATTTTTCACATACTCTTTCACCTGATTTGTGCAGAGTGGCATGATGCACAGCATCACTTAAATACACTTAATGACGGGAACTTGAGCACTACTATATTTTGATTAAAACACCTGTGTTCCTTAACAGCTGTGTGGTGTGGCATGTTGATACACTGTTATGCAGGTGTGATTGTCCTGGGTTCAAAATAAGGAGCAGATGTGCTTTTTGCAAATGATAAATGTGTTTTCCAACAGATATATCAATTTAGTGCTATTTAACATAGCTAAGCAATGTAGCGGGCCACACAGCACTGAGCAAAAAATCTTTAAAGAAAAGAAAAATTGGGAGATAGGACAGTGGTGAAATGGGGTGCAAGCAGGGGGAAAACATAGTGAAAGGCAAGTAGGTATGTGCAGGAAGGATGAAGGACAGAACCATAGCTGTCCATTTCTTGTACAGCAACAACTGTGCATTTTAACAATTTTTAGGCTTAATTTGGAATGTCACCCATAGAGTGAGGGGTGAGGACAACAGCAGTGTGTTGCCATGCCAATTAGACCACATTAAGTGTGTCCAGTTGATACAAATGCAAAATGAAGAGCTGTATATGGAATTCATTTTTTTTGTGGGACAGCTGCCTATTTTTTAAGGTGAGAGTGGAATGTTGGGGAAGGGACATAGGTACATCTGAGGGAGGTAAGTTGGGTAGGTGAGGAAGTTTTTTCAGGCAAACAAGACAACAGACAGGGTTGATGTGTGACACAAGGTGGGGGGGGTGAACACCTTGGATGGAGAAGGTGTTGTGGATTCCCAGTCCCATGAATGTCACACATGGCAGCAGTGCAACTCAAGTCCTCACCCATGGGACTGTCAACACTGCTCCTTCACTGCCCCTGAGGTGGCAGTGGTGGATGCTGGCCACTTGGGCAAGGATGCCCCACCAGGATGGGCAACATGCTCTCTATCCAGCATAAGTATGCACTGACAGTTTGGCACAGCAACCCATACACCATACCTGGCAGTTTCTCATGAGTGATGAAATCATCCCTTCACCTCCACTCCTAGAGGGGGCACCAACCCCAGCCTGTGGGTTAAAACTACCTGACATAACAGGAAGTGCAGGAACGGTAGAGGGGCCGCCACCAGGCTGTGGCCCAGATGTGCTGGGCCCCAGCGCCACGGCCGGGGCAGGCAAGGTAGGTGGATCACCAGGAACTGGCCTACCTTGTCACACTACAAAATAAATATAAACATAAGGTCAGAATACACATAAGTAAACAGATGTTAGCATTAACATTATAGAACATAATTATTACTCAAATGAAATATGACGGATTATAATAAGGAAACCAGCAATAAGTATGGTTAGTATAATTATTATTATAGCAAAACAATATGGAATTATACATAAAGTCAACATAAGAGGTTGTTACAAAATATATATTAATATGAAATAATAATAAATTAAAGAAGAGAAGGGTTGGCATGAGAGAGAGAGAAATGTACCATTAGTAAGTTCACAGGTTATATTACTACACAGACTAGTACTACATACTTCTACATATGTGCAATTTCAGTTGTGAGTACAGTGAATGCAACTAAGGTATAGATGATGCTGCACATGCATAGCTTTCAACCTGCTTGCATGGGGCAGTATGGACAAGCTCTAATACACAGTGGTACAGAGGCACAACTACAGGGAATAGTTGTACATAGTGTGCTCATACATTAGTAGCAAGAAGTTCAGATTATGGATTTGCCAATAACTTGTATTCTAAGTAATGTCATTTATCTGCTAATCAAGTACCAAACATATGGGGCATCAGTCATTACTTTTCAAAAAAAATGACAGTCGAGAGGTATGTTTGTGTACAATAAGTAGACTAGATGGCCGGTGATTTCTTAATTGGCTGCCATGGGATTAGAACCCACAAGCTGTAACTCCAGGGAAAATGTGCACTTAATTTAACAGTTGACTACTGTAAGATAAGAAGAGACATGCAGTGACTACAGGACTACTTCAAACTTTTTTGAAAGGATGATAACAAGGCACAATCCTGCTTTAAACTTTATTGGTAAAGTACCTTAAAATCTGCTGCCTGTATACATGGATATCTGCCAAGAAAGTCAACTACCTTACCCATATACCTTTTTCCTGGAGTGGAAGGAATATTAGGCATTATTTGGCAAAAATGGCCACAACACAGACATGCACCTTACTGTGGGTATTGCACTACATTTATCAGACAATTTTGTCCGTAGTCTTTATTCATTTACTTCTCACAGTTGATGAATGTCAGATTAGAGCACACATGCAGAGAATAAAGCCATACTGCACACTTATATGAACAAATTAGTTAGCAAAGCACAGTCCTGCTTTGAACTTTATTGATAATGCACCATAAAATCTGGCAGTTATACACATGGATATCTGCCAAGAAAATCAGCTGCCTTACCCATATACTTTGTTCCTGGAGTGGGAGGAATATATAGTATTATTCAGCACTTCCGCGGTGGTGCAGCGGTAGCATTGTTGCCTCACAGCACGAGATTCTCCCATTCGATTCTTAGCTGGAGTGCAGGGAGTGCCTTCTGTGTGGAGTCTTATGTCCTCCCCGTGGTTGGGTGGGCGTTCGAAAGACATGCGTAAGTGGGCTTGCCTTCGTTGAAGGTTGAACGTCGAGCTGGCACCTCGGCATTTGTGAAAATCTACTGCCAATCATTAGCAGACCGGAGTTCCGCTGTGGCGACACCTAACCGGGAAAAGCTGAAAGACAACAACAACATTCAGCAAAAAATGACCATAACACAGTCATGCACCTTATTGTGGGTATTGCACTACATTTATCAGACAATTTTTCCACAGTTTTTATTCATTTACATTTTACAGTTGACTGGTGTCAGATCAGAATACACATGCAGTGAATACAGCCATACTGCACATTTATTTGAACAGACTGTGTTTCAAAACACAATCCTGCTTTAAACTGTATTGATAATGTACCTTATAATCTGCATTTATACACATGGATATCTGGCCAGAACTTCAGCTACCTTATCCAGATACCTTGTTCCTCGAGTGGGTGGAATGTCCAGCTTCAGCTGACACAAAATTGCCAGAACACAGGCTTTAACCTTACTGTGGGTATTGTACTCCATTTATTTATTTATTTATTTATTTTATTTAAAATTTGTTAACTGGGAAAGTACGACTAGGTTCCACAGATCCTGTTTTCAGTGGAGGCCCGGGGGGAAATGCTCCAGAATTTATCAGACAGTTCATTCTGCAGCCTTTATTCATTTACTTTTTACAGTTGACTGCACTCAGATTAGAACACATATGCAGTGACTAAATGAATAGTGAGTAGTTATTTGTGTGAAACCAGTACATATCACGGCACCATCACCCTTTAGAATCTATTGATTACTGTTGCATCAAGTCAGGCATGTACAGCATGGATAGTTGTGTCAGACGTGTAAGACATAACCCGTATACCCTCTTTAATACTTGTGTGCACCCTACAGCATATTTCACACAATGAGCAGAGCAGAACAGTGACTGTTAATCTGGTTAGACCCCAACACCACCTGATGTTTGGAAGCTATACTACACAGTAATCCATGTTTACTTGATTTAACTTGCTTTACCATTTCAGGTATGCAATGACACATTACTACACATATTAAATTTCCCAGGTATGTCATACCTGACTGTTAAGACTGAAAACTCTGTACCTAATTTATTATAAGATTATGTTATGCATTACATTATTACTTTGATGTTTCCCTACTTACAACACTCTCATCTCATCCTGGCTAGGTGCCCTGCATGGAACTAGACATTGCAAGCCCACTCATCTGCAGCTGTTGAACGAGAAGAAAACCATTATGCATATCAGTTTTGCTCAGATTCAGCTTGTATATTTCTAAAGTACTGGCAAACATACTTACATATCTGTGGGGTGTGCTGAGCCCAAGATTCTTGGACCCAGGCATCCAAGGTTCCCCTCTTCCTCCACTGTAGGTTGTCATAGTGGTGACGACACTGCTCACCAGTGTGGAGGATACCAGTAGCACTGGTAAGTTCCCTAGCCAACCAATCCCAGGCCTCAGACTTACATTTTGAGCCCTAGTAATCACTCTACAGGAGCCAGGATTCATAGTTTTTCACTAGGAGTCCAACAAACACTCTGAACTCCTGCACACTCTACCTCTGTGACCAAAACACCACCAGGAATATCGACAGCTGGGTGAGGACTCCAATGCATGGTATGGAATTCCCACCTATTAGCCTTAATATAGGCTGCATTCCCACCCTTATACGTCATACTGTATATTTCAAAAAAGTGTTACATTGCTTAGCCTCGCACAAACAGTCTTACTGAAGCTGACGATCACACAAACTCACACAACCATGCTTAAGCTAGCTTAGCAACATGCAAATAGGAATTGACCATGTTTAAGCAGTGCTTAGCATTGTGCATCTTTTCTAAATTATAACAATTTTTGGTGTTGAATTAAACCACCCTTTAGTTTTGGTATAGGTTCATAGATTTATAGGTTCATAGATTAGTACTAGGCTAACTGCCCTTGCGAGACATTTTAAGCCTAGCCAATTATCCCCAGTGAGATTCAAACCCTGTACCTTGTGTTTGTAAGGCAAACACCTTAACCATTAGGCCAACCTCCCAAGCCCAGTAGATTATTAGTTAGGTTTGTCTTAAAAGTATCCAATTCAACTGTCATCCCAACTGGTTGAATATTGCCAACCCCCAAGCTTGCTTCACCCAGGACACTTATCCATCCATCCATCCATCCATCCATCCATCCATCCATCCATCCATCCAGCCACCCATTCACTCACAAGGCCTTTTTTTTTCCATTTTTACACATACAGTAGGGGTATCTCATCACCAGTGACCATCATTCAGAGCCAGTGTTCTCAGCTCCAGGTGGCTAGCCCTGCTGTAGTTGTTCTTCCATATCCTCTCAACCCACACAATTAAAGTCATCACTGGCACTTCCTTATTTTCCATGCTTTTACTAGAGGAAGGTGGAATAATGGCAATATTAGCATGTGCCTCATAAACCTTATGCTGAGTTGCCTCACAGGTAACAAACGGTTTGTTTCTCTAAAACATGTATAGTACATGGACAATTACAATATTTTGTAAGGAAAAATTTTTATTACTAGAGGTATCCTGTGATACAGATACGTTTGTAGTAAAACCCCAACCATTTTTTGTTTTTATGTAGATATGTTTGGTGAACTCACCCTTAGGGATATTACATAAAAAAGCACAAGCTGCTAGTATGATCAAATTAGGAGATGCCATCACACAACTGCCCACAGGCTTTGCAATGGCATAAAAGACTTCTCTCCAAACGATATGCCAAACAAAATATATCCATCTCTTCCAGTAGTCTAAGAGCAGCTGACACACAAGCAGATTTTTAACACTAACAGTCACCATTCTAACTTCTTTTAGTATACTGAACAGTTTAAAAGGCAAAACAGCTTGTTAAAGCACTCAGAATACATAAAGAAAGAAGTACTTAACTGCTTATAAATATGCTTATCTGCATATTTTATTGCTAAACAACTATAAATATATGCAAAATAGTGACAGTCACCAGCTATCTGAAAAAATGTTTTCCAGTATTAATAAGCTTTCATTTAATACCATAATGTACCTTCTAAACTCCTTCTGCGTCTATTTATAAGCAGACCCATTATTATGAAATACATACATAATTTCTCATCAAACTAAATGAAACCACCTCACTTTCTGATCACCTCAGTTGCATCTGGAGCAATTCCTGACCTATACACTGATGTGACCTCTGAAATGGTGTTCCCAAAATGTTGCATTGTCAACATTACCTGAGATATGGAATAAATGCGATATATATATATATATATATATATATATATATATATATATATATAGATATAGATATATATATATATATATATATATATATATATGTACCCATCTATCTATATTAATACTTAGATATATTTTATGTTAAACAAATATAAATATCTACAAAGTGGCAGTAGTTAGACTCAGTATCACTGAGAAGCTTTCTATCATTAAGTAAGTGTTTGCACGATATCATCAAGTGCCATTAAAACATTAGGTGTCAAATTAACAGAAATAATGCAACTTATATTCAATACTTTTGCATGAAGTTACATCACATCTGGGACAAAAGGCATTCCTTACCTGTATAATGGCTGGGCTTATGAAATGTTGTTAAACAATGCTTCCAAGTGGACATTGTCCAAGATATTTACATAATTAAATGTATACGTTTGTGTATTTTATGGCTAACCAAGTATAAATATCAACAAAGCTCATGCAGCTTGGAACAATGTTTCCATCTGGACACTGCACAAGATATTTACATAAATATATATATATATGCATGTTTCTATTTTTATTGCCATCCAGATATAAATATCAGTAAGGCCCCTGCAACTCGAAGCAATCTTCCACATAAAATTAGTAACCTGGATAATCTCACTTGTTTTAGCAAATTACTCAAAATACCTAACATTAAAGTAAAAAAAAAAAAAGTTGCCCTAATAATACATGTCTAGCTCAGCTTGTGACTAGGCTACATCATAAAGTACAACCCTAGATAAATCAATCCATAGCTAGACTATCATGTAACATAGTTAGGAAACTGACCATAACTACTAACATTCCTTGCTGCATCACGGCAATCTTGCAGTCAGATGTAAATATGTAAATAATGAATTACAATTGTGAATTGTTTTCTACCTCTGCCTTATTTTCAATGCATTTCAAATGTATTATTTATTTCCTTAATACTTCTCAACTATTGTGACTCTAAATATTGTTTTGAACTCTGTCTTTTTTCTTGTAGATGGTTTTATAACACAACTTTTCATTTTTAGCAATTTCTTTGTATATAGAATCTCTGTGTAGGTACATAAATAATTACTATTTTGTGGATCCTAACCCAGTTTCTCAATTACCAGTAAGTGATGTCTAGTTAAGTAAGTTGTCCAAGGTTACACAGTAGGCAAATGAAGGCTGCAGGACACAAACCCAATATGAGAGAAAGCAGCTCATTAACAGTTCATTTTGTTATTTCTCTGCACTAACTGCCAGACTTGGCAACCATTTGAAATCTCTGGATCCACTTTACAGAGTTCTGAGAAATGGAGACTGACTGGCTGAAAAAAACAGACTTCCATGTATTAAGTCTGAGATTCACATTTCCTTCTTAGAGGTATGGTGATTTTGGAGTTGGTATACATAATTTCAAAAGGTATGGTGGCTTCCCCCAGACTGGGGAGGGGTCTTGCCACCTACATAAAAGAAGTTTAAAGGAGAAGAGCAAAGGTCAGTACATGCTATTCTCACTCATTTTGTTTTTTTTTTCAACATGACATGTCTCTGAATTTAGATTCCTGACATTTCAATTGAAAGCATCCAGACTCGCTTGCCTACTTACATATCAAACAAAGCTTCACTACACTTTGTAACATTTTCAAGCAAGCCATTATGAGACTCAAAGAACTGTACATTAAATCTCAGCATTGATCTCTGTTTCATAAACCCAAACACTTCTGGCATACTTCTCAACTTTTATCTCCAGAGGTATACACAAAGTAAAACATAATTAAAGAAAAGACCCCAAATTAATGACAATATTTAAACACTGGTACTGCTAACTCAGAATTCCTTTAAATACTTTTCAGTTTTAGAAGAGACTGTGCAAATGCATGAGAAGTAATTAGGGGCATCCCTCTACTCTTGTTAGCTGAGACAGATGACTTCTTGGGTGAGTTTAATCTGCTAACTGGATGTAAAACATCCAGAAACAACTACTCCTCTGACACAATACTACCCTCTTTAAGTTAATGTACCAGCCCATGCTTTCTCCATGAATTCAGTAATCTAACCCCCTACCTCAACAACCATTCTCCAGAAAGCACCTATTCCTACATCTCCATCACCTTTTATCTTTATTTTCTACTTCAGACTAATGCATTTAAAAATATTGAGACTCTCCTCAAACAAATTCTTGCTGTCACTCCCATAGGAACTGATAACATACTTGCTGGCTCTTCTGCCACTTCAAGGGCTACAGCATAACTTTTCTGGCCCATATCTATATCCCTTTGTCTCATTAAAATTGTTATTCCCTTAATATGGAACATATTTTACTTAAACCATTTCAAAAATAGCCCAACCCAAACATCATCTCATAACATTGCTAGAAGTCTAAATCTCAAAATGCACTCACTCGAAGCACTCCTTAAAATTGAGAACATCGACATTTGTGCTGTAACAGAGACCTGGTTCAAGACAGCAGAAAGCACCCCTCCACTACCAGGCTATAACTCATTCCACACCTTTTGGCTCCAGAACTTGGACCGAAGCTCCAAAGACAGTGTTGTTTCCATATTCATAAAGGATGTGCACACCTCCAGACTGGTAGCCCAACATAATGCATCAGAGATACTTCATGTGCAGCTAACACTGGGTAAGACAGCGATTCAGGTCGTAGCCTTTTATAGGTCCCCAACCATGTCCCAAGGCTCACACTCCACATTCCTAAGCACCCTGGAGAATATTAGGTTCCAACCTAACACTCTCACACTGGGCGACTTCAACTAACCCTACATTAACTGGGAAAACTACTCATGTACCAATACACTTGCCCAACGTTTTCTGGAATTCATTAATTCCAATTCCCTGGACCAGCTCATTCTTACCCCCACTAAAGGAAGCAAAATCCTTGACCTGGTCATTACTAATATGGGCGACCATTGCTCTACACCAATAGTCAATTCCTCTCTGGTTAGATCCAATCACAAACTAATCACCTTGGAAATCCACATCCCTCTCACCCCCCCCCCCCCAAAGGTAACCACCACGAAAAACTTCTTCAAAGCTGACTTTGGGCTCCTAAAAACAGAGCTGGCTAACTTCATAGCAACAATGCAAATGGAGAATAGTTGGATGACCACTGAATCATACACCAATGCACTGTACGAACACGTACATAAATGCATGGATCTCGCCATACACAATAGAACCAAGATGCTCTCCTCCAAAAAAAGGAAGCCAATCTGGTGGTCCCCTGCCATAAACAAACTCTACAACAGAAGGACGAAACTGATGCAGAATAAGGTGAAGTCCCATGACTGGAAAAACTCCCTTATCAGCCTCAGCAAAAAGTTGAGATCCCTTGTCAAATCCTCTAAATCTGGCTATGAAAACAGAATTGCAGCAGATAGTAAAGACAGCCATAAGGCCTACTATAGTTATGTAAAGAATCTCCACAGCAATACCCAGATTTGTTCTGAGCTACTGCACAATGGTACCTCCTATGCTAAGCTAACAGATATTGCCAATATACTGGCCGACAGATGCAGTGCCAACTTTACCCCTCCACCCCCCAAAGGACCAATCACAATCCAGTAGATTGCCAGGCACCCAGTATTACTGCTGCACATGTTAAAACAGCACTGTCCAAGGCCAAGAATACAGCTTCTATGGGACCTGACAATATCCCTGGCTGTGTTCTACATGAACTACAGAGTGAACTGGCACCTCACCTGTGTGCACTGTTCAATCATAGCATCACCTCAGGCTTTGTCCCTACCAAATGGCACACTGCTATAGTAATCCCTCTCCACAAAGGAGGAGCAACTACAGACCCTGGGAACTATCACCCCTCATTAGCCTGACAAGTCTGATATGCAAAGCTATGGAACGCATTGTCATGGACCTAATAAACAAGGATATAGGGAATCTCTAAACTCTGTATCCCACACAGTTTGGATTTGTGAAGTGTAGATCATGCCTGCTCAACTCAGTCGACTTTTTTGAGTCAGTCACCACAGCTGTGGATGAAGACAAGGTGGTTCATACAGACTACCTTGATCTAGCCAAGGCCTTTGATACCATAAAAACAAAAAAACATAGAAAAACTCACTAAGCTAGGCATCAACCCCTATATCACTAGGTGGGTTGCAAATTGGGTCACAGATAGAACCCACAATGTGAAAGTAGCTGACTTCAAGTCAGACTGCCAACCAGTCAAGAGTGGAGCCCCACAGGGATCTGTCCTGGGTCCTCTCCTGTTTGATATCTACTTCTCAGAAGCCAGGCCAACACGAAGGGACTCTGGCTGACAAAGTTTGCAGATGATTGCAGTTTGGGAGCCATTATTAACTTTAACTCCCCATGTAATGGTGACATCTTACAGAAAGGTCTCACTGAGACAAACGACTGGTGTCAGAACCATGGCCTTAAGCCCAATGCCAGAAAATGTGCCATCATCCCCTTTGGGAAAACCTAATTCTTATGAATTACCACATCGATGGTAGTCCACTGAACACAGAAGGCGTTATAAGAGATCTGGGAACACAGGTTGACGGCAACCTCTCTTTTGACCACCACATTGCCAATGTGGTCAGAAAGTCCTTCTATGTGGCACATCTCATTACGAAGGGTTTTGCATCCAGTTAGAAAGATGTCATTGTCTCCCTCTACTCTTCCCTCATTAGGCCAATCATTGAGTACAATGCCCCATTTGGCATGTACCTATCTAGACACCTGCAACAACTGGAGAGGCCACAAAAGTACCTCACAAAGAGCATCCTAGGACTTAAACACTTGTCCTATATAAACAGACTCAAAAAACTCTAACTATTTTCTGTCTCATATCGCCTACTTAGAGGTGATCTCTGCTTGACTTACAAAGCCATGTCTGACCTAGCTCTGTTAGAAATGCTCCATCTAAAGAAATCCCAATCCCTCTGCACAACATGCTCCAAGAGACCTCAGCCTCATTACCACAATCAACAGAACATGCTGGAGGGACAGCTTCATAACCCAGAGACTGCCCATGCTATGGAATAGACTTCTCATACATGTCAAGCAGAGCACCTCACTGTCCCTCTTCAAGACAAATCTTGATGAGTGGATGGGAAATAGAAAATTCACCCTGGAGATCAAGCCAGTGGCTCAACTCAACAGATGCACTGGGAACTAAGGTCAGGTGGCACGATGCCAGTGTAATCCTATTGGCTAGGCTTGTAAAGGCTCCAGGGCCATTAGCCTAGTACACACCTATGAACCTAACGG
The DNA here is from genome assembly GCF_019279795.1 of Protopterus annectens. Lineage (NCBI taxonomy): Eukaryota > Metazoa > Chordata > Ceratodontiformes > Protopteridae > Protopterus > Protopterus annectens. The sequence goes on along the minus strand of NC_056727.1, from coordinate 1,057,377,232 downwards.
ATTTGTTAAAAAATAAAGTTATAAAGAGCTGAAGGTGAGGATCTTAGGAAATAAAAACAGAAATGTCACATTATATTTAAAGCACCTTTTTCAGAGTTTCCTGTAAGCATAATTTACATGTGATGAGAAGTCCAAAGATTTAACGTTTAATAATCAGAATATTTATTGCATCAAGAGTTTAAGATGAGAGGTATATCGATGGTCTGGTGCTTTGTGGTCAGGGATGTAGAAATGTTTTGGAGTGTGTATTCACCCTAATAGAGAAGTTAGTATTAATTTATTTTGCGTAATATTTAGGTAGTATTTACTATACATGAATATAGATAGATATATAGATAGACATATATAGATAGATACATTGTACTCTCACAGAAACTCACACACACACACACACACACACACACACACACACACACACACACACACACACACACACACACACACACACACACAAACACACACACACACACACACACTTCTAAAAAACAACTGTAAAGCTGAAAAATTCCTCCCCTGCTGAACCTGAAGAGGCTCAAGTACCAAGTATGCCAAATTAACAGAAATAAAGGACACACATACCAGCATACACTGACTCTTTACAAGTGACTGTTCAGGTAATTGCACCAATCAGCTCCAATTAGAAATTGTCCTGATCACTAAACTGAAAAAAAAAATGTTGGAAGGAAAATGCAATTGCTGCATTTATCCAAAATATAAAACCTTCTGGACTGTGACTTTTTGTTACATTTGACATCTGAAAAAAAAAGTGCTATCACAGTAATTCCAGAGTGAAATACAAAATGAATGCTAAACACAGTCCCAATATCAGATAACATGGAGATATCACAGACTTGCTTAGCTTTCTTTATTCTTGTTTTTCTTGATGTGAGGGTATCGTCCTTTTGGGAATACATTCATGGTGAGAGGTATCACACATTTATTATGCTGTTTGTGTGCAGGCGAAAACTATAAAACAGTCACAAGCGTTCTCTATTTCAATTAATATATGTATTCTCTTTGTAGCATATTTTCATACTGTGAAAAATGTCCCTTTACATATATACTGGTGACAAGAACATCATATGTGGTAAAACCTTTAATGAAGTATTCACATTAAATATTAATTATAACCTTCTCACGTCAGAGGTATTTGCACTACATAATAAAACCTGCTGGGAAAGGAAGACAAGCGTGTTAAAAGGCATTTTTGTCTGCAGTAAACATGCATTTTGGGGAGAAATGCTAAGCTTGAATTCTGAAGAATAAAAAAAAATTAACTGCTGCTGACAGAAGCAAAAGATCATTATAGGTAAAGAGATAGATAACAACACAGAAAAACTAAAAACTGCATAGGACTGTACATTATACAGCAAGCCAAAAATAGACAGAGGTCAGGAGTCACAGACCTAAAGGGGAGAATATCGTAAACCAATTTTCACAAGTCAATAACTGCCATGTTTAAAAGTGATTAAGTATTCATTCTTGGTATTCCCTACTAAAATCAATATGTTCATTGGTTCTCAAAAGTCTAAGTATAGCTTTGCCTAAATGCATGAATCAGACTAGAGAATGTTCAATGGTAAATTTTAAAAGCACACTAAGTTATCATTCCAGCCTGTAAGGTATTTGTGTGTTCTAGACTGTCCAGTTGAAATAGTTCATGTAAAAGGAGACCTAATAAAAATTAATGATATTGTCATATGAGATATGTTTAATCATGAAATGTGGGAAAGATTTGTATACTATAGCTGAACATACATACTTCTTAAGTGAACAGTAAATCGAATGTAAACATCAGATAACCTGTCTTTATGGAGATCAAATAGTTAAAAAAAAATAATTTCACAACTTCTGTGGCATATAGCAGGAGGAATGTGATGTTATGAAAAAAAAGCAACTTTCTAATATATTAGTTGATTATTACCCATATATTCCTTCAGTACATACACTATGGGCATTTATTTACATTTATTTATTTACGTTTTTGTTTGCCAGGGTAGAACATCCATCATAGCATGACCGGTTGCAGATTCATCCTGTGTTAAATGCAAAACAGGATCAACACAAAGTATAAACAATAGAAGTCAATGGAAAACAAAGACAACAATAATGTGTATAAAGATTTACGGATGATAATACAAGGAATAAATGCAAAGGTGGTTGTGGATTAGCATAGATAAATGACATACTTATTTACAAAACCTCCGTATTATTCCACAAAGGCCAAAGCAACAAAAACATAATCATATGTTGCAGATGTTGAGAAGCAAGGCAATAGCATGGAGAGGGAGCATTTTGTTAGTTTATAAAATATGCTCTGAATACTGGAATTTGTATTTGTTTTGTTTCCGTACAACCTATTTAAGATGTTGCTGCAATTTAGGTTCATTGCTTATTTCAGTAAGATCAGATAGGAGAGACTGCTATAGTTTGACAGTAAGTACAGAGAAGCTGTGGTTAAAACAATGTAGACCATTTGAAGGGATTTAAAATGCAAGTTCTACTCTTACATAGCTTTTGAGGCTATATTTGGCCTTCTAGCCCAGGGGTTAGAGCACTGGTTTTATAAACCAAGGGTTATGAGTTCAAATCTAATCAAGGGCTCTGCCTGTGCTTTAGCACTGTTAATTGTACAACACATAGCACACTTGCCTTTGGTGCAGAAGGCTGTGGGTTCTATTCTCCCATGATCTAAACAGAGGGTGTAAGTTCCAGTGTCCCCTTTGGGTGGGATGGGGTGCTACACTCCTTGGGATGAAATATATAGCAACTGTAAAACTGTTGCTGATTTGACAGCCGTTCCCTATTAAAGGCTCTATATAGTAGAGCTGCTCCAAGTTTGGTAACTTTGCCAGAGACCTGGAGCAAACTAAATCCAAGGCATCCACTGTGATCAACAAAAAATAAACATATTTTATACTTGCATTGCACTTTTTTGAACTGTATTTTGCTTAACTGCTGTTTCATTTTTTGCTATTGTTGCTGCTGTGACTGTTTTTTCTGCATTTTGAAATCCTAGTACTTCTGTATTTCATAGCATAGGCTAGATTCAGATCTGCTGAATCTAGGCTGTTTACTATTAATTGAACACTAAAACCAGCCATCCTACATTAAGGAGGACCTCCCAAACTCTTGTAGCAGAAGTGTGTGGCCCAGGACCCATCTGAGTTGGGGATTGTTGGAATAAGGCTCAGTTTTGGGCTCTCTCATTGGCTAGCTTGTGTTAAAACTGTTTAACTTTACTTGTATTTAAGCACCAAATTTTTTGCAAGTAGCTGTGCACTGCACAGCAGCCTTTAGCACTGCTATGTATAGATACAAACATGTAGAAACAACAATTTTCCTTTGATATCTGCTAGAGAATCCTCCTTAGCTCCACAGCCTCTCTGTGCATAACTCAGCTGCCCAGTGCTACCCAGCTAGCAACTCAGCTGTTCATTCTGAGGCATTGATGCAGTCTTCCACACTTAGCCTTCCACTGAATAGCCACCCATGTTAGTCTCTCAAGCAAATCCTGGTCCATCTAGCCCTTCCCTACTAGTCACTACAATATATACCTGCCATAATGGATGGACAGTTTCCCACCATGTCTCCAGCCAACATAACTGACATGGCCATCCCGACACAATGTAGCAATTGCCTCATGTATACTGACAACCGCTTGCTTCTAAAGTAAACAAATACAGTATGTGAGAGATATAACTATACCATGAAATTAGAATCAGTCCTCTCACATAACAAACAAGACATACAACAGGTTGCCAGTACATACACCTTCTGTCTCACACAAGAGATGGTCAAGGCATGTAAACCCACATATGTGGAGGTACTCAGTAAGAGCCTACAAAAAGACCAGAGACCTCCCAAGTGCAAACAACATACACATACTGGTACACAAACAGAATCCACCACCACATATAACAACATGCATATCAGTGTCTCAGCAATTAAGCCCCTATGGCAAAATACCTCAAAACCAAATGTTCTGGTTATAGGCAACTCAAAAGTGAGACACACAGATGTCTCCCTCACCAGGTTGAACAAGGAGAAGGTGACAATCAGTTGCCTGTTAGGTGCCAAGATCTGACAAATCATGTACGCACTCAAGTCACTGAACAAGAATTACTGATATGACTCTGTCATAGTACATGTTGATGTGAATGACTTGAGATGTACCTCTATGAAGTATATGAAGAGAGAGGCATAACCAAACTTTCAGATTATGTGTCACAGGTAGGTATATCTCAAGGCCTAAGCAGCATTCTACCTTCAGTGAAGATGATGCCACAATACTGGCAAAAAACTATTGATTTCAATAAGTGGCTTAGCTTCTGGTGTCACTCTAGGGGGATCCAGTATCTGTCTGCCTTGGAAGACATGGTCGACAGTCTACTCTGCTTTGCCAAAGATGGCCTTCACCTATCTCCTCAAGGCGTTCAGATACTGGCAAAGACACTCGTCTCCCCCATAGTGCTTTTTTAGGCATTGTTCAAACAACAAAACATCCGTTATAAAGAAATCCACTAAAGACAATCTCAGGGTCATGCTGCTTAATGCTAGGAGCTAAAACAGTAAACTGCACTCCTTGGAAGCACTCCTCACCTTAGAAGATGCTGATGTTTGTGCAGTCACAGAGACTTGGTTCAAGGCCACTGAGAGCATCAAAGACGTACAAGGCTACAATGCTTTTCACATGTTCAGACCCCAAAATGAGCGTGAAAGAACCAAAGGTGGAGGTGTATCCAAATTCATTAAATCCAAATGCACCTCAGGAAGCAGAATGACCCTCTTGAGCTACTCCAGGTCCAATTAACTATAAGAAAAATACCCTTCCACATCATAGCTAGCTAGGGGTCTTCCACCATGAATCAGGAGAAGCACACTGCCTACCTGGATGAGTCACTCAGCATACAACCAAATGCATTGGTTGCAGGGGATTTAAACTATCCTTCCATCAATTGGATGACATACAAGAGCACAAACATGATCTCTAGGAGGTTCCTGGACTTTGTTAATTCAAATGCCCTAGAACAGTTGATCTGTACCCCACAAGGGGCTCAAATGTACTGGACCTAGTGCTCACTAACATGGGGGGTCACTACACTACCTCTGTGTGCTGCCCTCCGTTGTATGGTCAGACTATAAAACTGTCTTGTTTGAAGTGAAGATCAAACATGACACCCCCCACAAGAGTAAAAAAAAAATGAAAAATTACTCCAAAGCAAACTATTGCCTTCTGAGTGATAGTGTAAGAAGTTTCAAAGCCCCTGCCAACATAGACAACAATGACTCATATGCAGATGAAAACATAATTGCCTTATACAGCCACTTAAACAAATGCACTGACTCAGCTTTACCTAACAGGAACAAAACCAGGTCTTCCCAAAAAACAAGCCACCCTGGTGGACTGTGGGAGGGATTGATTATTTTTACCATGTGCGTGTCACAATGTAATGCATACATGGGCACAGCAAGTATTAGATTCAGTAAACTCCATGCAGCTGTGAGCACTCCTGTGCAAATATGGAAATGTCCGTGGCATGCAAATTAAAGTATAAGTAGCTGTATTTTATGATAATTAAGCAAATCAACATAGTGGAGCAATTCAACAACCTCTGAAGTAACCGTGTAGACTCTGTGTTCGTGTTGGCTGTGTATTCAGAAACTTTCTGAATATAGCCATGGAAAGCAGTCTACATGGAAGAAAGAGCAAGTAGAAGCTCTTAAATTTTGTACAGAGCTGATCTCAACATGTAACCCCACACATATTATGACTTAATTACACAATGTAGATGCTAGAATGCAACAGTTACAAAATAAAAAAAAATACATTTGTAAGGGCCATGATATAAATGCACTTTTGTTCCCCCACCCCCAAATAAAAATATAATCATACATAATGTAGGCTGCTACAATGTTTGAACATCCTGAAGCAGACTATTATATTGTACTGTAAGCATATGTAGTATGTAGCAGATATATCGGCAAAGGAATAGCCTCCCTTGTATTTACAACATTGTGCTCCCATGTAGTTTGTCTGCTGACAATGCTACTAACCATGTAGATTCCAGGCTGTCAGCATGATCAACATGCAAATTAGGTAAAACCTCATTGATATTACTGAATCCCAAAAAAGAGTAAAGCTGTAGGGATGTTCACTCCATGTAGGCACTTCCATGTTTTTTTTTTGTTTTCAATGAATGTCAACAGAGAGTGATGACATCAGGAGGTGTGTCAGGTTCTGAAGACCCACCACTGCCACCAGTAATCAAGGAGCCTCAATCCTCACCACAGGCAACAGTGGAGGATGTTCACTGGAAGGATTACAGGTACCCACACAGTATTTCTAGATGCAGCTCTCTGCATCAAGTGCAGTTTCCCTTAAAATCACACAGAGACCACAGTCAGTCTGGGGCTGATTCCCCTTTCTCCAGATCCCCAGTAAGACTCCAGACTGGCACAGCTATCTCAGCTGAGCGACCAAGCCAAGACCTCCAGTACCCTCTTTCTCCAACCAGTGCTTCATGACCCTGCCCAAGTAGCTGACACATACACTCTTTGAGGTTTGATTTATGCACACACACACACACACACACACACACACACACACACACACATACACACACACACACACACACACACACACACGCACAAACACTGTGTAATAATAATACTAATACAAATGGTAGTTTGACCAAGAGCAAGGCTATTAGGAGTGGCCCACATAGTGCCACCAAATAAATATGCAAGTGCTCTCAAAACTTAAATATTTCTACACAGATCAGCCCCAATGAAAGGTTTAAATATATTTAATAATAAATAATAAAAAAACAAGACAATACTAAATATATGTTCACAGTGACATCAGAGTTCAAAGCCACAGGAAATATTTAAAATGACATTGCAGTACATGCTCACACACATAAATGAACAACAAAATCTAAACTAAGCTTCACTATATTCCTGACTGTATCTAAGAGAGTTACTATACCCTAATGACTTACTTAGAGCTAGGAAGATGTGGTGATTGGTTCTTATTGTTGTTGTCAGGTCCAAGAAAGAAGACAGACTGCCCTGTCTCACCAAGAGTCTTCTCAAAATAATATCTAAAATATTACTGTTTGGATAGCTTCCAGAATTGCATTATTTCTTGTCATCTGATTTGTAGTTCCCAAGCATATCCCCCAAGCTGGCAGCATTTAGGATCCACCTGTAAAAATACTCATACAAGGGCTTTTGCTCAGCTCTTTGGCAGATCCTGGAAGTCATAGAACAATTGTATCCCTTCATGCTTTCAAAGTAGCAATTAGTTCACCCCAGAGACAATAAAGAAAGCATAGAACAATTCTATTCCTTCATGCTTTCAAAGTAGCAATTAGTTCACCCCAGAGACAATAAAGAAAGCTTCCTAGTGCAAATGTTGTGTCTCTAGCTGCACTGAAACATCTTTATGACCTACCCTATAAAGTAATTTAATTTCACATATTTTTCTAAAGTTTTCTGGACTGAGGTTAACCTCCTGTATTCCAGTTTCCACTATTAAAATATATACATTTAAACAGTTACAATAGTGCATTTACAGTTCTGTTCTCTTCCAGTAGGGTACACTGTGGATACATTTTAAACACATCACTTTACAAGTACCTTTTCAACACAAACATCTGTACAGAGCAGTTTGATATACACATGACATACAGTTATATGTTTGTAACATAAGCATCTTATATAAATTAGTTTGATATTCACAAATGACATATCATTATTTATAAAATTCCAGTTAGCTGTGCTGGCAGTATCTCCTTTCATCACACATGTCACACTTTCAAAGTTGTACATATCGGTCTGCAGAGGGAGAAGGTGTGTTTATGCTATGCACAAATCACAGGTTGTATGTCATCTTCTGAATTTTCTTGTAGCATGTGTTTTCCCTGTCCGTTTAAATATTTTTTGTACATTTTTAATGTCCTTATTTGCGTGATGGTGTGCATAGCGCACCATTGTGCAATGGAGGAATGAATGAATGAATGGCAGCTTTTGCTGCACTTGTCTTGCAGATAGTCCTGTGGCACCACACTTATATGTAGGGCTAGTATGCAAATGGTCCTGTGTTTGGGTACAGGGTGGGCAAGCCTTCCTTTTTATACTGAATGGTTGTGAGATATCACTGGAATTGAGGAAAGTAATAAGATTTTTCCGTGCTTACTTTATTTATACAAAACTGCATGGGGGTGCACAGGGGTGCATGGGGGTGTGCGGAGAGGCACCTAGAGCAATGATGAGAAAGCAGCCAGTGTGTTTAATAGGTGCTAGTTACAATATAAGGAAGTGAACTCCATTTCTATGGACCGATCAAACACAGTGCAGCTATTTTACATGCTATAAAGAATCAATGTAACCTCCATTCTTGTTTTCCTAAATACTTTAATACCATTGGAGTAAAGACAAGGAAATTTTAACTGACACAGTGCTAGGGTCTGCTGCAGCTATTCCACATCTGCATGTGGTAGATGCTGAAGTCAGTGCTGTTGGTGCTGATGACAATAGGCCTAGGCCAAGAAGGAGAAGAATGTTCAGGCCCAGGATAAAGTATCAGATGCTACATGACCTGGAGATTGTAGATCACCATAGACTGGACAGGGACACCTTACAAGGACTCCGTGAGCTCCACTGCCCTCAACTCAGAGCTACAACCAATCAAGGGGAACCCATCCCAGTAGAAACCAAGGTATGTGTAGCCCTTATAATATTAGCTACAGGTACTTTTCAAAGATCAACTGGGGACATGATAGGTGCGTCACAGGCATCAGAATCCAGAAGTGTCCACCAATTCCTGAATGCTATGCTCATACATGTCAGCGAGTACATATGTTTTCCCCATAGTTTTGAGGAGAGAGCTAATGATATGCAACAGCTCCACCGTGTAGTGCACTACCCTGAAGTACTAGGAGCCATAGATTGCACTCATGTACACACCACCTGGTGAGCAGGGTAGAATCTAGATTAACTGCAAGGGATACCACACCACCAAATGCCAAATCATGTGCAATGCCCAGGGAATAATCTTGAATGTGTGTGTGCTGGCAACCCCAGCAGTTATCATGACTCCCATATCTGGCACACATCAGAGTTGTATCTGAAGTTTGCTAGGGGAACTTCCCACAAGACCATTTACTGGGGGACGCTGGCTGTGCACTGAAACTATGGATGATGACACCCATTAGAAGTGCATACACACCCATGGAAGATTGCCATAATAAGGCACACGCCCAAACCAGAAGCATCATAGAATGTGTATTTAGGCTGTAAATGTCACAGTTCCAGTGCTTAGATACATTTGGTAGACCCCTGCAGTATAATCCAGAGACATCTGCACAAGTCTCCATGACAAAAACCAAACACAAACCAAAAACCAAACAAAAGAAAATGGAACCGACAATGGGTACTGGAGGACTAAAACCACCACAAAAACGAATTTGACCTAGGTTTGGTCTTTATTTAGACTTCTTCAGAACAGAATCTTTTGTTCTTGTTTTGAATCTTTGTTTATTTTTCTACTTTTCTTTTTTTACTCCACTGTTTTTGGTATGCACCGCATAGTGCAAAGAAATGACTGCAGGTTTGGCTGTGGTTATGTGGCTTGTGCGAAGCACTTCATTGCTAACATTGAACCATCAAGGAAGCAGACAGGCAGACATGAAAACCAGATACATTCAATAAATGCTTTTGGCCATTGCAAAAACCCGGTGTGGAGTAACTGTCTCACATTAGCAATGTGGCTCACATTTACACACTGCTTACCTATGCAGAAACAACTATATCTTGCATGTGCATATACTTAGTTAACCATAGCACCAGTCTGGTGCCCAATGCACACCTTTCAAATGTTTAGATATTTGTAGAATGTCCTGATTTTGGCATCACAGTTTTGCCCTGCTCCTCACAAAAATTTTGCTTTCTGGCAAATAATTTGAAAATATTTCACACTTGAAGCCAGAAAACAATGACAGTCACTTGAATTTCAAAATTCCTTTGCTTCAGATAATTCACATTAATGCAAAACACATTATTCTATCAACTGTATAAGTTTGTAAGGGCAGAATGCAAAATCTGTCCCTATGTTTGGTCCTTTTTCCACCCAATATGTATGGCTTTGACCAGATTTCTTGCTATAAAAGGTTGAGACATATTGCCCAATGTGCTATGGAAATGTTTATATGATGCTGTCTGATTTCATTCCATGTGTTGGCCACACCCACAAGCATTACAACCCTGGGGTCTCAGTTTGTTTTTTTCTGCACATATATCGATCACATGACAAAGTGTAATTTATAATGTTGTGTGCTCCCTCATGGACAGTGTCAGTTGGTGGAGCTCCCAACCTTGCTCTGCTAAATTCAAACATCCAAATATGTTCATTAAGGGTACTTGTGTTGTTATACATCTAGGCTTCTAAGAATCCTAGTGTTATTAGGCTATTATCCGCATATGAAGCTATGACCCTATGTGCCTGAGCAGGCCGCCCAAGATGTTGTTGCCCACATGGCCTACTGATGTCATCTACTGTGTCTAGTCAGCAGAAAAGAAGTGCTATCCTGCAGTTGCTCCTCCAATGGCATGGCTTGAATTTTTTTGGATAGCTGCTCATCTCTACACAGTCATTCCATAATGACCTCCCAAGCTGTTATCTCCCATATGGCCTGATGATGTCATTTACTATTAGTTCACCTGCACTCTTGTATAAATAAGACTTGCTCTGTGATGCATGTGTTAAGTACTGTATTCCCCATTCTGTATACTTATATGTATAGGCATGAGTTCTGTTCTCACTTCAGTTGACTCTACGTGTGTGTGTGTGTGTCTAATCAGCAGAATAGAAATGCTACCCTGCAGTTACTTCTCCAATGGCATGGCTTTCAATTTTTTGAATAGCTGCTCATCCCTACACAGTCATTCCATACTGGCCTCCCAAGCTGTTGTCTCCCACAGGGCCTGCTGATATCTTCTACTATCTGTTCACCTGCATTGCTGTATAAGTCAGACTTGTTCTATGAAGCATGCATTAAGTACTGTGTTTCATAGTCTGTGCACTTAGATACATAGGGGTTCTAATCTCACTGCAATCAACTGTGTGTGTGTGAATCTAGGCAGCAGAGTATAAGTTACCTCTCCAATGGCATGGACTGCCTTTTTTTTTTACAGCTGTTCATTCCTACACAATCACTCCACACTGGCCTCCCAAGCTGTCTCCCACAGGGCCTGCTGATGTCATCTACTATAAGTCCACCTGCACTCCTGTGTAAGTCAGACTTGTTCCATGGCATGTGTGTTAAGTACTGTGTTCCATAGTCTGTGCACTTAGCTAGGTAGGTATTTTAATCTCACTGCAGTCAACTGGATATGTGTGACTGTAAGTAGCAAAGTGTAAGTAGTATACCACAGTTACCTCTCCTATGGTATGGCTGGCCACTTTTTTGATAGCTGCTCTTCCCTACACAGTCATTTCATACCAGACTCTAAAGCTGTTGTTCCCCACAAGGCTTGATGATGTCATCTACTATAAGTCCATCTGTACTCCTCTGTAAGTTAGACTTGTTCCATGGTGTATGCATTCAGTACTGGGTTCCATAGTCTATGCATTTAAATAAGTAGGGGTTCTATTCTCACTCCAGTCAACTGTGTGTGTCTCTGTGGGTGATTGAGCTGTAACTTGATATCACAGAGAACATTTTACACCATCAGGTAGGACACTGCTATATTCTCCTCAACAGACACTGCCGATGTCATTAGCTATAAAGTGCTGTCTGACACATGGAGTAATACCTGTCAACTGTACAGATTTCCACAGATTGTCCAGTCTTTGTATCATTACAGATATAATCGTGGTTGTCAGTCATATAATTGCATAATGGTTGAGGGCTGATGTCAGACATGAGAGAGTTAGACCCCAGACCCTTCAGAAAAGTCATGCAAGTGACAAACCTATCACTGCATCAGCTTAATAAGTTGGTAAGAGCAAATATGTAAGAGTCATCTTTATTTTTTGGACTTTGGCCCCTTATTCCATATGGCTTTGTTCACATTTATTGCTGTAAGAGTTTGAGGCCTGTGAATACAGTACTATATAAAGAGCACACATCTTGCAACTGTAAAAGGAAAGTATGCATGCAGTACTCTGTTGGAACACAGAACTCTATGGTTGTAGAGAGTAGTCAGCAGTTGTGGGTTCAAAGACTACAATTACCAAATGAACAAATACTGTTATGTTTTCATCATTATTGCACTGTAACTGCAGACCTCTCAAGCAGTGGCAGAAATGGCCTGCTGGAAAATGTAATTATTAAAGTTAGAGACTGCATATAGGCAATATATGCATAGATCAAGGATTGTTGGCTGAAATCTGTACTATAGTGTGCATCTGTTATCAACTCGGTATTCAGACACACTATAAAGAAGTTTGTTTACAGTCTGTACTGTTTACAGTAAAGGTAACATAATAGTGGAAAATAATTGTATCACTGCTTTGTATGTCACTTATGATGTTGCTAATGTTTTCCCTTTTTTATTTCTCTCTCCTTGCCTCTTATGTTCTTTTTTTCCCCCCTTTTTTTCACAGCACAGTGGGGTGGGCCTGTCCCACAGAAGCCACCTGCCCACACTCCACCGGCTATAGCACCACGTCCCAGCACATCAGGGACCCACCCTGTTAGCACCCTCTCTGCTGCCCCTGCACTACCTGGGCCCTCAGGTAGTTCTGCCTTGCAGGATAGACCAGTTGTTGCCTCCAGGAGCAGTGGCAAAGTTGGTGATTTAGGGTTGGTGAGTAGGATTGTGTGCCACACATTTGGTGCATGCCTACGCTGGGTGGAGACACTGCTCTCCATCATTGTTCTGAATAATAAAAGGACAAATAGATGTTAGACACTGCAGCCATTGGCACAGTTAGGTAACAGTGATGACAAACCACTGGGTGAGGACTCGATTATCACTCTCTCCAAACTTGACATCCATAGGCTCTTGATGTCCCCACTTTCCCACTCCATGGTGTTCACCCCTATCTTGTATCCTTCACCATCCCTATGACTTGTCTTGCATGTCCTGTTTGTCTGCCATTGCTTCCTCACCTATCTACACATACCTAGGTACCTACCCCAACATTCCTCTCTCACCAAAAAAAAGGGGGTTACCTGTCCCTAAAAATATATTGTCCCATACATAGCTCCCCATTTTACACCAGTGTCATCATGGCACTCTTGATTTGGCCATGTGGCTATACAACATGATTGTGTTGTGGTCACCTCTCTCTCTCTCTCTCTCTCTCTCTCTAGAGGTGACAATCCAAATTCAGCTAATAGTCATCACATATTATCAGCTAAACCACACACAATTAGAAACAGTGTTACTCAGACAACCAGCAATATTCAAAAGAAATAGTAATGCCAGGCAGTCTCTCCAATGAATTCCACAGTGGATATAGTCCCAAAAACTTTTATAAGCCACACAAAATAACAGGATTAAGCACTTTCATCCATACACTGGACTTTATCAGAATCAACTAAAAACAAATGTTAGTCCCTTTTATACTACTTGCCACGGTGTCATTTGACATTAATTAATCAATTAATTAAGCCTATCCCATAAATTTTCCAAGTGGCAAAAGCATTTAGTGGTGAACTATTTTATGTACAATATATCAAGAATTCCTTAGTACATATTAATATACATCACACATAATAACTGTACATATTAATAAAAATCAAATAAAAAATCCTATGAAAAATGCTATAAAAAGCCTGTAAAAAATGCCTAAAATGTCAAGTTTAAACAAATCTATTAAAGCTAAAACAGAACTATAAAGCTGCAACATGATTCCTAAAGAAAAGGGGGTTCCACCAAAATTTTCCTATAAAAATACTAAGATGTTAAAATCTGTTTGCCTCATTGCAAACAATGGGAAAATGCATAAACGTTCATGTATTACTGAAAAATGGCTTGCATTTAACTTTATTTGCCATTTTACCTCCCTAGCTTCCAATAATAATTTACTGTCACCTCCCCTTGGGTTGATTTCAATCCACTCTAATATTGCTAAAAGAAACTTTTTGTATAAGGGGCAACTTTAACTTTCTGTGTGTTTGTATGGTGTACTGTTGTCATTGCATCTGCTTATATTGTATAAATGTTCATATATTCTCCTTCATAGGTTCCGCTCAGTTTTCCCTGCATAAAAAGCAGAACACTCTGAACACTTAGCCAAATAAACAATAAACTTTGTTGTACAGTTGGCCCTATCAAATACAACTTTTGTGTGGGGATAATAGACTAGACAGTTTACTTCAAAGATATAACTGTAATGGGGGCATGCTCCATATTTTGATGTCCCTTTTTCACAAATAGTCCAGTAATTGTGTCTAAAACTCCACTCTAAACATTGTTTTTAATTCTTACCAGTTTTGTAAATATACTTGAGCTCTAGACCTAATAACTGAAAAATACTGGGGTTAGTTTTTAAAATATTCCAATTTTTCTATTAATGTTTTTAATGTCATCCACTTGTGGTGAGTGTTGGACTACAAGAGCTCTTTTGTAGTTGTTCATTCCCCCCTCACCATTGACATACTCCATTTCTACCCCTAATAGGAGTTTGTACTTTTTACCCCATTCAGTTTGAACATATGTCTTAACATAATTTATTATTCTCAAGGGGTATTCCCTGGCCAAAAACATATTAGCCATTGTTTCAAGTTCACTGGATAGGACCTCCAAATGGGACGTCATTCTGGCTAACCGAATGCATTCTCCTTTCAATACACTTTTCTTTTGCTTAAGCAGGCATAATAACAACAACATGAAAACAAATTAAACAATAAAAAAAGAAGAAAGGGGGTGTGGTGAGAGAAAAGAAGAAAAACATTGCGAACTTCATAGTTAATATTCAAAAGCCTTCTACAATTATTTTCATTCTGTTTGGTTATGTTTTACTTTTAACACTACCAACTCCTAAGAAATTTCTCTATTACTTTGAAGACTACCTAGTTACTAACAGATGGACACTGTAGTACTGATTACATTGCAGCCGGCATTCATTCATGTGTGCATATATTGCACATATGCATGCTTACACTTGACAGAAGGCCAGTCCTACCTGAGGTACTGAGGTCTGAAAGTAACTTGCTATAATGATGATTAGCTAACAGTATTGTATATATAATGCTGAAAACATAACACTATTGTACACACTATTGTATGTTTGGGAAGTGTCATCTTTGAACCCACAACCGCTGACTACTGTAATACTGTACTTTTTTTTTTTTTGGACTACAGACTACTACATGCATACTGTCCTTTTACACTTTACA
This sequence comes from Protopterus annectens, assembly GCF_019279795.1. Lineage (NCBI taxonomy): Eukaryota > Metazoa > Chordata > Ceratodontiformes > Protopteridae > Protopterus > Protopterus annectens. Next base: position 1,057,361,876 of record NC_056727.1, on the reverse strand, counting down.
CATGCCTGCTCACTGTTATTTGAGAAACTGAAATGGTTACATTGTGCTACAAAGTATGCCATGCATACTTTCTTTTACAGTTGAGACATGCATGCTTAATTATATACAACTGTCTGAAATAGGTAACCCATCTTTAACAGTTAAAGCTATAATAACAGTACTTTTTATATGCATGCATACCATGTTTACCCCATCCTTGCCAGGCATGCTCCATGTCACCTCATATTCGAGGCCTTTTCTTCAGCAGCTGTGGGAAAAAAAACAATGCTACTATGAATATCAGTCTTGACTATATTCAGCTATAACTTTTACTATTGGTCAATGTATTTTATACTTACACATCTGTGGAGTGTTCCCTGCTCTACACTCCCTGATCCCCTGATCAAGGTTATCCCTCTTCCTCCAATAGAGATTGTCATACTGATGATGACACTGCTTACCAGTGCGTGGGATACCTGTCACACTGGTCAAAGCCCTAGCCAAACTAGTCCAATCTTCAGACATATACTGAGGCCCTGAGTAGTCCTGCTGCAATACGTGTGCGCCATGCTCCTTAATTAGGTGCCCAACAAAAACTTTGAACTCCTGAACACCACAACGCTGTGCATGAAAGCACACACACTTTCCAACACCAGCCATGTCTTCTAAAGATCAAGCTCAATGTCTAATGAGCATTCCCAACCAATTCCAATTTAAATATATGTTTTCTCACCAATTGGATGTATTTCATTTACTGAGAGTCCAAACTCTCTGGTTTTGGTACATTTGAAAACGCTACATGCCATTTACCATTGCACAAACACAGTAAGCTAGGGTGTGCTATGGTAAGCGGCATTCAACAGTGGGCAATAAAAAAAACAAAAAACTGCAATTCCAAGAATATTTGATATACAGCTACTTATGTAGCTCTGTAATTCAAATAGTATTGCAGAAATATACTTGCTTCAAAATAGTACACATTATACCCACAGTTATACTTTTCATAACATAAGCACAATACCCATATAAATGATTAGGTACAAATAACTGACACATTATTACTGTCTCAGCCCTCATACATGTAACTAGCAATATCAGCTACACTATGTCAGGTATTATGAGTGAATGTAAATATGACGTGATGTGGAACAACATTAAAAGTGTATGGCAAATGCGGTTTTTGAACCCAGGACTATGTGTACAGTAGTGCTAAACTAACAGCTCTTGCCACATGAAGCCAATTATTAATCAAAACTAGCTTCCAAAACAAAGGCAAACCACAAAGCCTTCTTCAGTTACTTCAGGAACCTCCATGGCAAAGCCCAGTTTTTTTCCAAATTAGCACTTAACAGTATCACTTACACTGATCCTGCTGACTTAGCCAACCTGCTAGCAGATAGGTTCAGCACAAACTTCAACCCCCTGACCCCCAAAGGCCCTTTTGACATCCCTGATACTTGTCCCACAAATCACATCTCTGTTGATCAAGTGTTAGAGGCCTATCCAAAGCAACGAACACAGCTTCCATGGGATCTGATAATATCCCAGGCTGTATTTTGCACCATCTCCAGCAAGAATTGGCTTCACCATTGAGCACTCTATTCAACCACAGTCTAAGTACAGGCTTCATTTCAGCAGAATGGAGAACTGGCATTGTCATCCCCTTGCACAAAGATGGTTCCACTACCGACCCTGGAAACTATCACCCCATTAGCTTGGCAAGTCTAAACTTTAAAGCCAGGGAGCGTATTATTATGGAACTCATAAACAAGACATAGGCAATCTCCAAGCACTTGACCCCATCCAGTTCAGATTCATCAAGGGCAGATCTTGCCTGTTGAACCTGGTTGACTTCTTTGAGAATGTCACTAAGGCTCTGGATCAGGAAAAATCAGTGTATACAGCTTACCTTGGCTTGGCTAAGGCCACTGACACAATTCACAACTCAGGCATCATTGAAAACCTAACACAACTTGGCATAAATCCCAATCTCATCAGGTGGGTGGCCAACAGTCTCACTGACAGGACACTCAAGGTCAAAACAGGCACTTCCACCTCCGACAGCAGACCTGTCACTAGTGGAATTCCCAAGGGATCTGTCCTGGGACCTCTACTGTTTGGCATCTACTTCTCAGAGGTACAAGCAAAGACAAAAGGCCTGTGGCTGACCAAGTATGTAGACAACTGTAAGTTGGGTGCTGTCATTGACTCTCCAAATGATATTAACATACTGCAAGAGAGTCTTACAGCAACTAATAACTGGAGCCAAAGTCATGGCCTCAAGTTAAACGCAAAAAATGTATCATTATATCATTTGGCAAAAACACAGCCTCTACTGATTACCACATCAATGGCATCCCCCACAACCTGTAGTGAGATACCTGGATACTCAGGTTGATAACAATCTCACATTCAACCATCATGTAGTTGCATTGGTCAGAAAAGCCTTTTACTTACTTGATTCATTTCATAAGTAAAGGGATTGCATCCCAGAAAAAGGAGGTTATTACCTCTCTATTCTCCTCTTTCATTGACCAATAATTGGTATGTACCTCTCCAAACATCTGCACCAACTGGAAAGGCCATGGAAATACCTCACAAAGAGGATCCATGGCCTCCAATGCCTGTCCTATGTGGACAAACTCAAATCACTATCACTCTACTTGGTATCATACAGATTGCTCAGAGGTGATCTGTGTCTCGCCTACAAGGCAATCTCAGATGCTGCCCTACTAGACATGCTCCACATCCACAAGTCTAGCTCCTTGCACATTACCTGCTCAAAAGGCCTGAATCTAATATGTGACATCAACAAAAGATGCTGGAGAGACAGTTTTGTCTCCCAGAGGCTGCCCCATCTCTGGAATACACTTCCCATACACATCAAACAGAGTACCTCACTGACCCTCTTCAAGCGAACCTTGATGAGTGGATGGGAAACCACAAATTTGTTCAGGGGTTCCACCTTTATCACTCATTGACAGGGGCAACAGGTGCTGACTGAGGTTTCTTTTTGGGGATAAATGCTTGGCTAATCTTGTAAGGGTCCCACAGCTATTAGTCTAGTAACCTCCTATGATCCTGTAATCCTATGAAAGTTGAGAAAACACTTGTCTGTGTTGTATTTTCTTTGCATAATCTGCAATGTCGACACAGTAAAAGAAAAGTTTGTGCACCCTGCACTAGAACCATGAAGCATTTGCACTGTCAAACTAGACTTACCACCTATTTCCACAGAATTAGTTACATGACATCCAATGTATTAGTATTCATTGTTAACTTGACAGTGTTAGCACAGCACAGCCTCACTTACAAGGTGTGTGCAATGGCCAGTGGTATAAATTGAATGTATCCAGTTTTTATTTTTGGCTGTCTGGGTCATATTTGCTACATGAGTAGGCCAGTTTTGCAAATGAGCTTAACATCATGCAAACAAGTGCAAAACAAAAAAAAGAGAGAGAGAAATGAAAAACAATAAAATATCTGAAATTAATAAATGCAGAATGGCATATCTCTGTCAGGGTCCCTTGTCCAATTGTTCCTTATTTAAATGTGTTTGAGACCCTGCCAGATTTCAAACAAGGGAAAGCAATTACCTTCATACCTGTCAACTGTCAAGTTTTTGCAGAATGTCCAGATTTGTGCTTAATATTTTTGGTCTGTTTCTTATAATATTTGTGTTTTTTGGCAACTCACTGCCAAATCATTGGGGACTGAATTCAGAAAATAATGACATATGTTCGATATTCAGATTTCATACCCTTCAGAACATTCATGCTACTGAAAAACCTGTTATTCTATCAGTGTTTTAAGATTGTAAATGCGGTATTTAAACATTGCCAATAGTTTGGCTCTTTGTCACCCCATTATTTATAGCTTTGTTCAGATTTCTTGCTGTAAGAGGTTGAGAGGTCTGATTTCCGTGCTGCAGACAGCAACCTTACATGGAAGTGCTATCCACACTCCCAAAGAGGTTTTATGGCCATAATAACACTGTTGCACCACCGTGAATCCTTGTTTAAGTGTTCTGCACTTAATAAACATGGATTGTATGGCACCACCACAGGCACAACTTCATGTACATGCAAACACTGCGTTTAGGCTCTACATGAAACCTACACCGACTTTCTTGAATCCTGTCCTATAAGTATAAATAAGTTATACAACAAATACCCTCCACAGCTTGAACAAGCAAATCAGATATCTTGCTAAGTCCTTTAAGCCTAGCTACAAGTCTAAATTAGCATCTCTACCTAAAGACAATCATAAGGCATTCTCTAGCTACGTCTGAAAACTGAGGGAATTTCTAGCTGTGTGATGAACTTATATTGGATGGTGCCACTCACACTGAACCTGAGGAAATTCTCAACCTGACATACCCCAAAGCATTCCCAGCACCAGTCCTGTGCTGGGTATCTCCAAAGAACAGGTCATATGCACTCTCCAGTGCCAACAACACAGCCTCTATGGGACCAGATATCATCCTAGGTTGCTTACTAAACATTCTAAAACAAGACCTAGCAGAACCACTCAGCACTCTCTTTAACCATAACCTGGGTACTGCCTTTGTCCCAGTAGACTAGAGAACAATAACAGTAATTCCCTTGCACAAAGAGGATCCATCAACTGACACTGGGAACTATTAGCCCATAAGCCTAACCATCCTTATCTGCAAGACCATGGAAGGAATCATCATGGACCTTATCCACAAAGACATAGGCCACCTTCAGACTCTTGAACTGACACAGTTTGGCTTGATCAGGAATATATTTCACTTATTAAACCTGGTATACTTCTTTGAGAATGTCACCCAAGCCCTGGATGAGGGCAAAACAGTACATACCTCCTATCTTGATTTAGCCAAGACTTTTGACATAATCCACCATTCGGGTGTCATATAGAAACTCTCCCAGCTGGGATTTAATCCATACATTATTAGATGGCTAGCCAACTGGCTCACCAAACTCACCGGCAGTATGCATGCTGTTGAAGTTGGGGAGTCTACCTCCACCAGTAGACCAGTTACCAGTGGAATATTTTGGTACCACAAGAATTTGTGCTGGGCTTTCTACTGTTTGGAATTTATTTCTCTAAATTACATGCAAAGGTAGATGGCCTGTGGCTTACCAAGTTTGCACATGACTGTAAACTGGGTGCTATCATAGGGTTTCCCAACCATGTTAACATATTACAGAAAGGGCTGATGCAGACAAGTGATTGGTGCCAAACTCATGGACTAAAATTAACACAAAAAATGCCACATTATCCCCTTTAGAAAAGAAGTAACATCTGCTAATTATGATATAGATAGCACCCATCTAAGCTCAAACTCAGCGGTGTGAGACTTGGGAACACATGTTGATAGCAATCTAAAATTTGATCACCATGTGTCCCTAGTGGTAAGAAAATTATTCTACATTGCGCATCTCATAAATAAAGGCATCGCATCCAAGACAAGGGAGGTTATAGCTCCACTGTGCTCAATCCTTATCAGACCACTAATTGAGTACAATGCTTCCTTCTGTATGTACCTCACCAGACACCTGCAGCACCTGGAGAGACCACAGAGGTTTCTTACCAAGAGAATTCAGGGCCTCCTAAACATAACATACTTGGAAAGACTGAAAGCCTTGTCAATGTACTCTGTATCATACAGGCTGGTGAGATACAACCTGTGCTTGGCCTACAGAACAGTCTTAAACCCTGACCCAGTGGAATTGGTGTACATCCACAAATCAAATGGGACAAGAATAACTCTCTCCAGGGAAATCAACTTAGCCTGCGACATTAACAAAACATGCTGGAGAGGTAGCTATATCTCCCTCCTCTGTAATAAGCTCCCCCTCCATGTGAAGCAGAGCTTCCCAATGACCCTATTCAAGTGCAACCTTGACAACTGGATGGATTACAGTAAATTCATCCTGGGGGTGGCAACTATGCCCCTCATGGACAAGGGCAGTGAGTGCTGATCACAGAACTGCTCTGCTAACAATGATTATCTAAATATGTTTAATAAAGGTACTCAGGTTTTTACACAGCTAGGTGTATAAAGGCCCTAGGGCCATTAGTCTAGTAACCTCATATGAACCTATGAACCTATGTTATGGTGCATTTTATGAGCTGCATAGCCAATGTGGATGGGGTATATTGTTGGAGTAGATTGAAGAACAAGGAGCTCAGAAGGAGGTTTCATCTTCCTAGAACTGGCAGCCATGTTTCTTCAAATAGTGTCAGGGAGGGATGCTCTTGCCAATGGAAATGTGTGCTAGAGTGTGATATTTCTTTGCCTGACATAGCTTTGAATAGTGGTAATCCATATTCAAGTTGGGCAAGTAGAAAGCTTTTGGCTATGTCTTCCCTGATAGGTGGACAGAGGAACTGAGATAATGTTTTGGCCAAGAACAGATAGCAGTTAATTTTGAATGTGAGTTTTTGAATGTGTCCTTGAAAGTTAATGGATTGATCCTTCCAAATTCTGAAGTGTTTAGATGCTGTAATTGCTTCAAGTGGGTTGTTGGATTTATGTGTAATGTTAAGAATATTACAGTATTTGTAAGTAATTTGTTTGCCACAAAGAACACATTTTTTAGCAGCTGTGCAGTAGCTTTTTGGTGGTAAGTCATTTATTTAGTTCTAGGAAGTCTGTCAGAAGTTGATTTTGGATGACAAGGGGTGAAAGGCCAAATCTGTATCTATCAAAGAATATATCATCAGAGTATAGAAGGTCTTTTAGTTGGGGTGAGTTAACTGATAGATTATTTATAAAAACTAAGAAAAGTATAATCTAGTCCTTAGGAATATGTGAATGAATGGAGGCAGCCTTTGACACAGAAGTGCCAATTTTTACTCTAAACGAGTGAAAATCTCTTTGAACCAGTGAATCATTTCTGTATGGAGATTAATGTCTAACAAGAGGGTTAGCAGAACTGAGTGGTCAACCATATCAAAGGCTAACAGCCCTATTTAGAATGTCTCTATCCATGACAGTTATGAAGTCATCGGGTATGATCCAGAATACTGTCACGGCACTCCTCTCTGCCTAAAATCTGTGCTGTTTGTTGAAGAGCAAATGATATTTTGGCAGGCATGTATTAAGTTGGTTAAAATATGTTTTCCTGTATTTTGCCTAGTGTGGGAAATACAGAGATGGCTCAAAAGTGGCCATTGGCTTTGGTTCCATTTGGAACAAGTCTGACAAAGGCTGATTTCCAGATTGAGGGCATGGTGTTAGTTGTGAGGGAGATGTTATATATGTAGTTTAGAAGTGTGACTATGAAGTCTCTGCAGTGATAAAGTAACCATGAGCATACGTTGTCAGGGTCAGTAGGTGAATCAAGAGGGACTTGTTCAAGTAAAGGTGTGATCTGCTTTGAAGTAGAAGACCAGTGAGTAATCTGGGGTGCATAGGCCTATATCAGGGGAAGTAGAAGGGGAAGCAAGATGGCAAAGGAAGATTAGAAAGTTCTTTGAGAAAGTCAGAAGGTGAGAGATTACTGGTTTAACAAGGAATGTAGCGTTGGGCGGAGAGTTCTTAAAAAAACTCTCCTAGGATTTTTTTATTTTTTATTTTTTGTGATTGAAGGAGAGAGGTGTGTTTTGATATGAGGTATATGGCTTTGTGTCTGCAAATTGCCTGTTTGTTGATATTGTGCATGAAGGTGTAATGCTCTCTGTTCGGTGGTGTAGAATTCTTTTTCCAGTTTTGTCAAGCATCATTAAGATTTTGCATTAGTGTTTTTAGTTCTTTGGTGAGCCATTCAGTTTTTATGTGCTTGAAAATTCTGTCAGTTATGGGGAAAATTATATTTTGAAGTAAGAGGAGAAAGATGTGAAACTTAGAATGTGGCACTGATAGCATCAGTAAAGTATGGGTACCCAGTCTATGGTGGAGAATTGCAACTGAATTCTAGAAAGATTGTTAGAATACACACACACACACACACACACACACACACACACACACACACACACACACACACACACACACACACACACACACACGCAGCACATACACACACAGCAGGTTAAAGTCCAGTCCCAATTCTAGATCTGCATAACATTCCTACATTACCCACTTACTATGTTTCAGTAAGTTCAGAAAAGTAACACTGTAAGATGAGAAAAACTGAAATGTCATCATTCTTGTATAGTCCCTTACAACATGGGGCAGATTCATAAACATCTTCACTTAGTGCTGCTATTGTGTACACGACACAAAGATAATAGCCTTCTACTTCATATTCATTAAACTGCCCCACACTTAGTTTAGAGCCTCAAAACAAGGGTAAATGGCAGAATATGCTAATGAAAATATAAGTAGATGAATTACATGGTAATTAATCAATCCAACATGGCACAGGTACTCAGGAATATATAAAGTAGTTGTGTACACTTAGTGTAGCCATTTGCCCTGAAATCCAAAGCTTTTTGGAATACAGGCACAATAACACTTGGAAAAGAAAGTCAGGGTTGCTGCTTCGATTATCAACAGGCTTCAATTTAAGGCGGTGCTGCTGCCAGACATTGGCCAAAAATGAAGGGTGTTTAGACCCTGTTTGACTTATCATGGACTGCATGACACACAAATTGTAGAGTGATACTGGGTGGACAGGGACATTTTAGAGGAAATACGCGACCTCTACTGCCCTCACCTGAGGCTACAGGGAAAGCGTGGAGAACCCATCACAGTAGAAACAAAGATATGAGTAGCAGTAAGTATACTAGTTGCAGGTACTTTCCAGAGACCTAAAAGGGATATATTAGGGGTATCACAGACCTCAGATTCTAGAATCTTACATCAGTTTCTAAATGCAGTGCTACAACGTGCAAGGAAGGATATCTATTTCTCACGCACCTCAGGGGTGAGAACAAAAACCATGCAGGAATCTTATGCAATGGCACACTTCCCTGAAGTTTTGAGGGCCATAGATTGTACACACCTAGAAAAATCTCTACCTGGTAAACAAGGAAGGAGGTAGATTAAAAGGAAATTATACCGCTGTATAAATTGTGAGGTTGTCTGTAATGCTCAAGGGATCATCTGTAGTGTCTGTGCATGCAACCCCAGCTTTTTTCATGACTCACACATATGGCACACCTGTGTACATAAGGGTATGCTAGGGGCTGATTTTCCACAATGCCATGTAGTGGGGAATGTACGGAACCTTGGTTTATGCTACCCATGAAAACCCCACAGAACCCCACTGGGCAAGGAAACAAAGATACCCATGTTCAAACTAGGAATATCATAGAACGTGTATTTGATTTGCTCAACTCAAGGTTCTGGTGTATACTCACATCAGGAGGTGCCCTGCAGTACAACTGAGCTATCTCTGCCTTAATACTCACAATCTGTGCCAGGTCGCACAATATAATTTTCAGGAAACAGCTTCAACAACGACAACAAGGGCCAGGATCACAGTTTTTTTGGACCACAGGTAATCGCAGCAGCTCCAGCAGAATCAGATGACCAGTCTGTAGGAAAACCACCAGTCCCAGATGGTGCCAGCAGACATAGGAATGCACAATATGCCATGGCTCTGGCTAAGAGGTAAAGGACAGCACACATGCTTATGGCCTATGTGAAAACTTAACATCCTAAGCACATACAATTATTAAAACTGATGCCTGTAAAAGTCCACAATTTTTGCTTAGCCATGTAATGGTTGTGTTCTGTTATCAGGCAGAGATGATCCGCAAGGACACATTAAACAATGTAAGTGTAGAACCTGTATTTTAAAAAAGTTATATAACAGATTACACCCATATGCAGTTACCTATGTGCCCTAAGCTGGAACATGTCTCAGATGTACAGTATAATTAGTAATAGCTTATGACTTGATGCCTGCAATATGCAGCAATGGACTTTGTCCAGTACTGTGCATAAAACATTTCAGTTGCCTACTCATATATACAACTGTAAGTCAAAAAAAATGTGCAAAGGCCAGGGCACCTTCATCATCCTTGGCATAGGATCATGGAGATACATGAGGGCAAGTCTGAAAACAAAGAAGTGAGTGTGAATTATTTAATTGCATTGCATGCCTGGAAGCTCTGCAGTATATAAACTTGGGTTGTCCTCCATGTCAAAACCATCATCAGTGATTCTGTGTGAATACTCTGCTGAGGTGCCTGAAATCTCTGACAGTGGACAGGAATACCTCAGTTTCAGTCAGTGGTGGTTCAATAATAAGAAGACAACATCCCTTAGCAATATTTTGCCCAGCAATTGCAGCCATACCACATATAACAATGCATTTTCATGTCACTGGCACTTATGTCAGAATTTCTGTTAAGCATGGCCATGGCCTCCTGTATCATTTATATAGTTGACCACCTGCTCCTAGATATGGTCACAGCAAGACTTGTCAACTCTGCTTCTGTTGTCAATGTAGTACCTGGATGATAATTTCATTCTCTGTATTTATGTATGGCAGTTTATAGGGTGCAGTTGCATTGGGCATCGTAGCCCTGCATAAGATGAAACATAAAAAACATAAAATAGAAAATTAAGACACAACTGATTGTTAAAAAACACAAATATGTAAGAGTGTATGCATCCATCATGCATAAAATAATTAAAGAAGTAAAGCTTTTTGTGAGGACACAAAAGGTAACCCCACCAAGAAAAAGGAAAATAAAATAAAAATAACTACAAAAAAAAAAACTACCACTGAGGCTAAAGTGTAAAATAAAACAATAACAACAATAAAATACTCTGAGAAGCACAAAGTAACTTAGATGGAACAAAATTATTGTAGTTTCTTTTAATATCCACTTTTCGTAAAACTTCTTCAGAACATATACAAAACTAAATTAAAAAAACAAACACTTTTTATAGACAAAATACTCTTACACCCAATAGCATTTCTTCAGCTATACCATTCAGTAGTTGGTATCCCCACCTCTAATGTTTAACTGTTTTATAACCCCATAGTTTCCTATCTATTAAAAAGCATTTTATATAAAAATGTTCATTTAAACCAGGAAGAGTATCTGCTTTCAACTTGATTTGCCATTCAACTTCTATCTTATCTGCTTGTTTTTTTAAAACAGTCACACCCCAAACAAACTCCACTGCAGATAACACCCATAGAACCGCAATGAAATCTTCCCAAGATTTTAACTGCACATGGTATATGTGACAAAATTATGCATGGGCCTTCATAAAGAAATCTACAAACTGAGCACCCATTACACTTGTAAGTACCTCTTTGTTTGTTGGTCTTAGGTGGACGAATATTTGTTTCATCTTTTTCTAACAAGTGTTTGAAATTAATATATTTTTTATGTATAAAAAAGGGTACTCCCCAGAAGCATCAAATATATCTTTATTGCCACTAATAACATTCCATTTACTTTGAATTATATTTCTAATACCGGATGTGTCCACTGACATGTCAAGTACACAACTGTTTTGCCCCTTCTCCATTACTATTGGTTTATTACTTACTATTCTGTCCAGAAGAATAGGTTTAAAAATCTCATACCTCTTACCCCGAAACTCTTGTGTTTTTTCCTAAAAAAATCAGGGCTACAACCTCTGTTAGCAAAAAGAGTGATAATAAATTTTATCTCATTTTCAAGCACCTCATCATTACTAATCATACAAGATGCCCTGATAAATTGTCTTCTTGATATGTTTCATTTTATATGAGGAGGATGATTGTTACAGAAATGGAGATAACTGCTGGAAAACTTTTTTTTCTATGTATCTCACTTTCAAAACCCTTATTATCCTGGTTTCATTTTAACTTTACATCTAGAAAAGAAATGTCATGTCATATGACTTGGAATAAAATTCAAGTCTAACTTTAAAATGTTCAAATGATGTATACTTAAAGCAAAAGTACTTAAATTAAACACAGACTAGTGTTTAAAACAATGTCACTTATTTTTTTCTTCCTTTGTTCTGACCACGTCCTTGATTCTGTAAAACTAGTGTTTTCTGTTCCCCAAAGTTTTTTGTCTGTTCTCCTTGCTTCTGCCAGTCTCCAGAAATGAAACTCATATTATGGTAACTCAGGAAAATCCTCTTCAAAATTGTTAGTAGAAAAACTCGCACACATACTTCTAGCAGTAGTATTAACCATTTCTGATGAGATTATGTCATTTCATGTCACATTATCATCACTATTTCTTAAAGTGGCAGGCTGCTGTGTTTGACCTGGGTAACTAACAGAAGCTCATGTATGATAATTATAATTGAATAATTATAATTGAATTAGGACCATTCATACAGTGACTGTATGTAAGCAGAAAATGATCAAGTGGGATCTTACCAGAACCACTTGCACCATTGATAACAATATCAAAAGAAATCAAATGTAAATAAGACAATCCAGAATAAAAATGAATGGTCCTATTTCATTTATAATTATAATACAAGAATGTCTGTTAGTTATCCAAGTCAAATACAGCAGCCTGGCACATTAAGAATTAAAGACAATGTGACAGGAATTGACATAATCTCCTCAGAAATGGTTAATATTACCACTAGAACTTCGAGCACAAGTTTTTCTAGTAACAATTATGAAGAGGATTTTCCTAAGTTACCACTGGGGTCTCGTAACATGAGTTTCATTTCTGTAGACTGGCAGAAGCCAGGAGAACATTCAAAAAACTTTGGGGGACAGAAATTGCTGGTTTTACAGAATCAAGAACATGGGCACAACAAAGGAAGAAGATAAGTGACATTGGGCATAATTTACGAAAGCTTGCATGGAGTGCAAGAAGAGTGTAGGAGCTCACGGAGGCAATATGTCTGCCGTGAGATCCAGGTACAGCCAGCAGGGGCATGCATGAGAGCTGCTAAAGCTACTCTTGCATGGACAGCTTCATGGTATGCAAATTACCTCATTTGCTGCTGAAAGCTATGCAAATGAGGTAAATTTGCAATCCAGGAAACACTAACCTGTCCGTGGAAGATCAGTGTTATCTGCAGAAATGTACTCCGTTGATAACGAAGTACCGTTCTGCAAATAGCTAAACAGAGCTATGACAGCTCCAAATAAAGGATGCATACAGTTGAGGAAGCATGCCAAAGGCCAAATATAAGGCCATTGGCATTTATAAATGTTTAAAATTATTAAAATCTAACTTTTTCCCTGTGATCTACGATGTTTAAGCGTAGCGCAGCACCATGCACACATGCAGTGCTTTAAAAAAACAAGAAAATAATTTAAAAATAGCCAAAAATAGCCATTTTCACAAAAAATCTTATCCTGCCAGGCAGGTGAATGGCAGGCTGAAGACAACATGGCCATTGAGTACTGTTTGCTAAGGGGAGGAAGCTCAGTGTGAGAGATGTAACCATGCATTAGTAGGCAATCTTATACAAATGAGGATAAGGACAGTGAATCCCAATTTTCCCCAGCATGTGAGCCATGTCCCAAGAGTGTAAGTATAGGAGTAGGTGAGTAGTAGAGTAGAATATAGGTAACATCATGAGGGGGTGTGTCAGAAAGGCTGTAAGCTTATTGGAGCACAGTGTCTTGTGTTTGCCCTGAGTTGCTCAGGATTGCAAGAGGCGTGTCTACAGTTGTCCTTTTTGAAAACCAGAAACCAAAGGTGCACACCGTGAAAATATCTGAAATTTCTTGCAAACGTGCACACAGCGTGTGTGCTCATTTGCGGGGTGCTGCCCCAGGTGGAAACAGAAAGGGAAAAGGAAGGAAAAGAAGTAGTAGGAAGTTAACCAAGGAGAACTAGCACAGCTGCCAGGTGAAATATATCAGAATCAGCCAGTTACACAGGCAGCAGACTAGCCCAGCCAAGCCCAGCACTTTAAACTCTGCAAACAGCATTCTTCCCTGTTTTTTCCCAAGAACACTGCAACACTGGAGTACACAAAGAGGGAAAGCTTAAAAACTTTAAAGTCAGACAACATGTTAGGGGCTGCTCTTGCTATCATAAACCAACATGTGCAAGGTGCTGAGGGTGGTGATGTTGTGAATGCTGCTGAGCACCCCGCAGTGAGGAGACGGAGAAGAGTGTACAGACCCAGGGCAACCTACCAAGGGCTACATGAGCTAGAGATAGTGGAGAGCTATAGAGTGGACAGAGACCTCCTGCAGCAAATTATTGAGCCATGCCGGCCACGCCTCACACACAGAACCAACAGAGGGGAATCCATCCCAGTGGATACCAAGTTATGTGTTGGCTTAAGAATACTAGCTACAGGTACCTTCTGGAGACCAACTGGTGATATGATGGGGATTTCACAGGCATCAGAATCCAGGGTACTGCACCAGTTCCTGGATGCCATGTCAGCACATGTCGGTGAGCATGTATATTTTCCCAATTCCCGTGAGGTATTGGCCAGCAATATGTGTATTTTCCACCAAATAGCAGAATACCCTGAGGTAGTGGGTGCAATAGACTGCACACACATACACATCAAAGCACCACCTGGTGAGCGGGGTAGGGTCTACATCAACTGCAAGGGCTTCCCCTCCATAAACTGCCAGGTCATGCGATGCCCAGGGCATAATAATGAATGTGTGTGCTGGCTGCCCCAGATGCTATCATGACTCCCACATCTGGCATCTAATGCAGCTGTACCAGAGATTTGCCAGTGGGGACATCCCTAATGGTCACCTAGTGGGAGATGCTGGATACGCACTGGAGCCGTGGCTGATGACACCCATCAGAAATGCACACACATCCAAACAAGAACTCCATAATGAGGCACACGCACAAGCAACAAACATAATTGAGCGTGTATTTGGGATGCTCAAGTCACAGTTCTGGTGCCTTGACACATCTGGTGGAGCCTTGCAGTACTCACCAACTACATGTACCTAAATTGTCATAGTATGTGCCATGCTACACAATATGATCCTGCAGAAACAGCTGTAGCAGGAACAACATGGGACAGGGCCAAACAGCCCCCCCACCATTGCCAAGGCCTGCACAGGCACAGCGTGACTCAGAGGAGGAACAACCTGAGCCTGTCCCAGTAGGCAGCAGGAGGCATGCCAAGTATGCCCTGGCCTTGGCAAAGCGGCAATGCATAGCACATACACTGACTCAGTAGGAACCCTGGAAATTACACCTCTCTCTGACTCACACATACAGTAAAAGGGATGCCTAACTTGACACTACCTGTTTTCAAACATGTGTAGGGTGTGTAATATGTGCATCTGACATAGGCAGCCCTGCAGCATCACCTGAGGCAGGAGTCCCTATTTTAAGCAATATAAAGCACTGCTAAGCAAATTTTACCAGTATTGAGCATATTTAAATTCAATTGCATGTAGCTGCGCACCATGCTAACCAGCCCAACATCGGGCAACGTCGGGCAAAGTTGGGCAATGTTGGGCAAAGTCAAGCAAAGTTGAGTAAACACGCTCACATCTGCTTTACTGTTCCTTAACCGGTCAGGTCTGCCCAGCAGGAAAATAAAATGCAGTGACAGGGCTCGAACTCAGGATACTGTGCACTATCGTCACAGTACTGAACCACTAAGCCATGACAGCATTTCACTGGCACAGACACAACTTAAGTCACTCACACACACCAGTTGGGGGGGGGTCACATACCTAACAGTCACAGCCAGCAGGACAATTGTAGACAAACGCAAAC
Source organism: Protopterus annectens (assembly GCF_019279795.1). Classification (NCBI taxonomy): domain Eukaryota; kingdom Metazoa; phylum Chordata; order Ceratodontiformes; family Protopteridae; genus Protopterus; species Protopterus annectens. The sequence continues at coordinate 1,057,346,312 of NC_056727.1, read as the reverse complement.
ACAAACAAATGCTGTATCATACCCTCTGAAGAGACATATGAGTAACCTCTCCCCAGGCCTATGCAGACAGATAACAGCAGACCAGGCAGTGTGATGTGGGTTGGGTAGGATATGAAGTCACAAACTAATATGCGTGTAATTGGAAGCTAAGGTATGTAGTACAGTGGTATGCCTCAAGCCAGTATGATAGGCAACAGTACAGACTGAAATGGAGTACCTGACATAGCAGTGCAGGCCTAGCAAATGTGTATAAGTGTCAGGTGTACCCCTCATCCTATGTACACCCACAGTAGCAATCAGGTGTGCCCCCCGGGTAGAAATATACAAATAATAGCTGCCCCCCCCTGTATATAGAAATGTTGATAAGTCTATGCAAATTTACTCATGGAAGCCCTGCAGGCACAGTGTGCTTCCTGTCGATGTACAACACAAAGGTGAGCCCTGAAGTAAAAAACAACTTTATTTTTCACACACATATAGTATATATGCCTATAGTGGGCATGCTTACAGACTTAAATTTAAACAATTTCAGTCAGCAACATACTGAAAGGTCATACTGGGCATGCTCACACATTTAGACCATATCTGAGTACAGCAGTGGGCCACACATATCTGGCAGTTGCAGTTCTTACTCCAGACACTTGTCACTATTCACCAATCCTGCCTTGCACACACATTGATATGAAAACAGACCCATATAATATATTGGACCCCTGTCATAATCAAACTATGTACTACAAGTACTTAAGTTGTTCAAAGAAATTGAAAATCCAAAGAAGATCAATAAATCTCCGATCAGTATCATCAAGAAACAATGAGCACTCCTAACATTATCCAAGCCATGTTCTGGCAAAAATATTGCCAAAGAGTCCATAGAGAACCATGAAGCTTTCTTTCGCTATGTCATAAATATCAATGTAAACTCATATATGTTCTGAGTCAGTGCAAAGTGTAAATGAATACATGTACATGACTGACATTGCCAACATCTTGTCAGACAGATTCATACATATGTACCCCCCTCTCACTGACAAAAAGACCCATTACCATACCTGGAGATTGTGAAAACCCAGAAATTACATATACAGTGGTTAAACAGCTCTATCCAAACCTTAAAACATGGCGTCTATGGGATGGCATGGTTTCCCTGGCTGTGTCATATGTGAACTCCAAAACAAACAGACCCTGCACCTGAACAGTCTGTTGAGATTCACCCTCTGTACAGGATATGAAACTGTTGAATAGGTTATAGCAACGTTTGGCACACTCCACAAGTGTTGGTGCACAACAGACCATGGGAACTATAGTCTTATAAGCCTAATAAGCCTGATCTGCAAGGCCATGGAGTCCATCATTATGGAACTCATAAACAGAGCTATTGGGTGCCTACAAACACCCAGCTCTACCCATTTTGGTTTGGTCAGGGGCAGATCATGGTTCCGAAACCTGCTAGACAGTTTTCAAGGCAGTCACCCAGGACATACATCAATGAAATGAGCTCCACATGGCCTACATAGAACTTGAAAAGCCCTTTTCCAACATCCCACACATGTCGTATCCACAAAATCAACAACCTGTGCATAAACACGTATGTCATCTGATGGATTGCTAACTGGGGCACAGATAGATCCCACAAGGTAAGAATTGTGGTCTCCTGTTCAAGCTGGTAACAACTGATGTCCCCCATAGCTCAGTCCTGGGACCCCTCCTGTCTGGTGTATACTTTTCAGAAATACAGTCAAACACACGAGGGCTATGTTTAGCAAAGTTTGTGGATGACTGCAAAAAGGTTGTCATAATCAATTTTTGGGACAACAGAGACATCCTTAAAAAGGGTCTCAGTCAGACAGATGTGTCAAAATTATGGCCTTGAGCTACAGTCATACAAATATCACATAGGTGCCACCACCCTAAATATGGAGGTAATAATAAGGGATCTATGGACACATGTGGATAGTCATCTCTACTTCCAGAAACACATTCACAAAGTGGTTATAAAATCATGCTATGTGTTCCCACAAATTGCCAAGGTCTTTGCATGTAGGTCAAAGGAGGTTCCCTCTACTCATCAGTCATCAGAACCATCAGAGAGTATCACAGCACACTTGCGATGAATCTGATTAGGCACCTTCAGCAGAACCTGAAAGACAACTGAAGTACTTCAACAAGAGGATTACTGGCCTCAAACAGTTGCCCCATGCAACAAGACTGAATTTAACTCAATCTGTACTCTGTTGCCTACTGTCTACTCAGGCGATCTCTGCCCAACAGACAGGTCCATGTCCAATGCAGAACTGATGTACATGTACTATCTGAAATAAACCCAAGCTCACTGTGCCCAATGCTCTAGGGATATCATCATCACAACAATAAATAGAACATGTTGGAGGGATATATTACTAACCCACAGACTTACCTTGCTTTGGAACAGGCTCCCAACCTACATTAAGCTGAGTCCCTAACTGACACACTTCCAGAGGAGCTTTGATGAGTGTATGTGAAACTGAACTGTCACACCATGGATCACTTCATCAGCTCTACTACACATAGACCTAGGGAACTAACCTCATGTGTGGTGATAGCTGCACACTTCGGCCATACTAATATATGCTTTCAGGCAGATAGCCTATTACTTACCTATGTACCTATATGCATATATGTAGGGGGAACACAGTATAATAAGCCAAAGATGGATGGGCAGAGATGTGTGTAAGAGGGTGACCATGCCAGAGAGCCATCCAGGACTGTCCCACCAAGCACACATCCCAATGGCACAAAAGATATGAGGTGCGCATCTCACCCACTGTACATAACAGCCACCAGTATCTGTAAGCATTACAGTGTATGTGGTCCATGTGCCTGCTGTACAACATGACTGTACAATGAAGTACACATCTACTATCTGTAGACATGTACCTATCACATAAGTTCATAGGTATGTAGTAGACTATCTTCACGAAGGCATATATTAGCCTCGGCAAGTTGGGCAGCTTTCACCACCCCATTGGGTAGTCTCCCTAGCCCTAGTTCTAATAATTAGTACACTAAGCCCCTTTCTAGTGGGGCTGCTGATGTGATGCCTGGCGTGAATTGTCTGTTTCCCATCCACTCATCAAGGTTCCTATTGAAGAGTGTCAGTGAGGGGCTCTGTCTGATGTACATTGGGACTCTGTTCCACAGTAAGGCAAGTGTCTGGGATGGTACTCTATCCCACCAGCATGTTGTATTCATTGTTATGATGAGGTTCATATCCCTGGACTGTGTAATGCAACTCAAATTTGTTATCCGTAGATGGAGCATGTTCAACGGTTATGTGTTGGACATGGCTCTGTATGTTAGGCAGAGTGTGCCTCTGAGTAGGTAGTATGCAACTGAGAACAGATTTAGTTTTACCAGTTGTATTGCATAACACAACTGTTTGAGGCCAGTTATCCTCTTGGTGAGCTACATCTGTGGTCTCTACAGCTGCTGGGTATGCTTAGTTGAGTACATCCAAAATGGTGCATTGTACTCAATGATGGGTCTGATGACTTAAGAGTAGAGGGCCACCACTACCTCTTTTGATCCTGATGCAAATCCTTTGTTGATTAGGTGGGCCATATAGGATTTCCCAATCACTTTGGCAACACGGTTGTCAAAGGAAAGATGACTATCTACTTGTGCCCCCAGATCCCTTATTACTTTGTCAGTTTTAAGGGGTAACACCTATGTGGCAGTTTGTGGGTACTTTGTTTTCACCAAAGGGGATTACTATGCATTCTTCCACATTGAGCTTGAGGCCATGATTCTGACATCACACATCTGTCTCATAGAGTCCCTTCTGTAGAATATTTGTGTCATCCGGGGAATCTATTATGGCAAACACTTTACAGTTCCCAGCAAACTTAGTCAACCACAACCCTCCTGTGTTGGCATGTACTTTTGAGAAGTCTTTACCAAACAGGAGGGACCCCAGGACTGAACCCTGGGGGACACCTGTTGTTACCGGTGTAGAGTCTGACATGTAGCTATCAACTCTTAATTTGTGGGATCTATCTGTGAGCCAGTTTGCAATCCATCTTTTGATGTATGGATTCATGCCCAGGTTGGTGAGTTCATCTATGATACCTGACCGTGGAATGGTGTCAAAGGCCTTAGCAAGGTATAAGTAGGCTGTGTGGAGCTCCTTTCAATCATCTGTAGCCTGTGTAACTGTCTCAAAGAAATCCACCCAGTTCAGGAGGTGTGATCTGCATTTGACAAAGCCAAACTGTGTGAAGGTTACCAATGTCTTTATTGTTGACTTCCATTATGGTTGGCTCCATTGCCTTGCAGATCAGACTCATCAGGTTCATAGAGCATGAATGCCAAGGGTCTTTTGTGGCCCCACCCCTGTGGAGTGGGAAGAATGTTGCTGTGCAACAGTCTATGGGTACATATCCTGTAGAGAGCATGTAGAGAGAGATGTAGGTATTCTTGATGAATATGGATACATCCCCACCCTATGTGCTATGATCCAGGTTCTGATGCTGGAAGGTATGGAATTAGTAGTATCCTGGTAGTGCTGGTGTGCTCTCTGGAGCCTTGAACTAGGTTTCTGTTACTGCACAGATATCAATATTCTCCATACTGAGAAGTGCCTCGAGTGTGTACATCTGGAGGCTGAGACTTCTGGCAATGAGTAGCACTTAGCTCACTTTGTGGTTATTTGTGTTGGTTACAGGGTTTGGTTTGTCCTGAGTGACCGGTGTTCCACACCTGAAGTCAACGCCTCATTGGTCCGATCTGACCATAAGCTAATTACCATGCATATCCACATTCTGCCCCCACCCCCCATTAAGGAAACCATGTTAAAAAATATCTCCAAAGACAACTTCATGATTCTTAAGACAGAAGTGGTGAACTTCAGGACACACATGCAGATGGACAATACAGTTACAACTACTGAATCCTACACAATTGCACTTTGTAAGCACTTACATGAGTGCATGGATCGTGCTATTCCAAACAGAACCAAGATGCTATCCTCCAAGAAAAGGAAGCCAATCTGCTGGTCCCCTGCCATGAACAAACTGCACAACAGAAGGAAGAAACTGTTGCAAAAGAGGTTAAAACCCATGAGTGGAAGAGCTCCCTGGTCAGCCTCAGTAAGGAGCTGTGATCCCTGATAAAATCCTCTAAAGCTAGTTATGAAAACAAAATCACCACTGATTCTAAAGACAACCACAAAGCATTCTATAGCTATGTCAAGAATCACAATGGCAACACTCAGATCTGCTCTGAGTTACAGCACAATGGCACTAAATATACCAACCCAACTGATATTGCCAACATCCTGGCAGATAGGATCAGTGCTAACTTTGCTCCCCTCTTACCCATGAAAGAGCCCTTCTATATACCAGAAGAATGCAAAGTTGCTGTCATCACGGCTGCACAGGTAAAAACCACTCTCCAAAGCTAGGAACACAGCATCCATGGAACCAAATAACATCCCAGGCTGCGTTCTACATGAACTACAGAATGAACTGGCACAGCACCTAAGTACCATCTCACCTCAGGCTTTGTGCCTGCTGAATGGTGCACAGCAATGGTTATCCCACTACACAAGTGGGGAGCCACCACGGACCCTGGGAACTAGTGCCCCATTAGCCTGATGAGCCTGGTCTGCAAGGCCATGGAACGTATCATCATGGAACTTATAAACAAAGACATTGGTAATCTCCAAACTCTGGACCACAACCATTTCAGGTTTGTAAAAGGCAGATCATGTCTCCTAAACCTGATAGACTTCTTCAAAGCAGTCACCAAAGCCGTAGACAAGGGTAAGGTGGTTCACACAGCCTATCTAGATCTTGCCAAGGCTTTTGACACCATCCGCCACTCTGGAATTATAGATAAACTCACTAAACTAGGTATAAATCCCTATGTCACAAGATGGGTTGCCAACTGGCTCACTGACAGAATCCACACTGTGAAAGTAGGAGACTCCAGGTCCGACTTCAGACCAGTGACAAGTGGAGTACCACAGGGTTCAGTCCTGTGACCTGTCATGTTTGGTATCTAATTCCCTGAAGTACAGGCTAACACAGAAGGTCTTTGGCTAATGAAGTTCCCAGATGACTGCAAACCAGGAGCCATAATCAAAACTACTAACGATGTGGACATCCTACAAAAGGGCCTCACTGAGACAGATACCTGGTGTCAAAGCCATGGCCTCAAGCTCAATGCCAAAAAGTGCATTGTCATCTCCTTTCGTAAAAACTCTGTACCCATGAACTATACAACATAGGCGGTAGTATACTTAACACTGAAAGTGTGATAAGAGAACTTGGGACACAGGTGGTCAGTAGACTCTCGTTTGATAATCACATTGCCACAGTAGTCAGGAAATCCTTCTACATGGCACACCTCATCACAAAAGGTTTCTCATACAGAAAAAAAGAGGTCATTGTTCTCCTCTACTCATCACTCATTAGATCCATTATAGAGTACAGCGCCCCTTTTGGTATGTACCTCATAAGACATCTACAACAACTGGAAAGCCCGCAGAAATACCTCACAAAGAGGATTAGAAGCCTCAAATACATGCCCTACACAGACAGTCTCAAAACACTCCAGCTTTACTCTGTCGCATATCGCCTACTCAGAGGTGATTTCTGCCTAACATACAAAGCTATGTCAAATGCAGAGCTGTTGGACATGCTCCACTTAAAGAAATCCCAATCTCTCTGAGCTTCAGCCCCAAAACCTGGACTGAAATACAAAAGGAGGGGGTTTATCCATTTTCATAAAGCATACCCACACCTCCAGGTTAGTGGCACAGCACAAGGCCTCGGAGACCATCCAAGTGCAACTAACAGTGGGCAAAGCTGCTTATCAGATCGTAGCCTGCTACAGATCACCTACCTTGTCTCAGGACCCTCATTCAGCATTCCTGAGAACACTGGAAAATATAAATGTCCTACCAAACACCATGATATTAGGAGATTTCAACTACCCAAACATTGACTGGGAGAATTACTCAAGTACAAACTCCTTTGCCCAATGCTTTCTAGAGTTTATAAATTCAAACGCCCTGGAACAGCTGGTCACCATGCCCACTAGAGGTGACAACATACTGGACCTGATCATCACCAACATGGGGGATCAGTGTTCCACACCAGAGGTAAACCCCTCGCTGGAAAGATCAGATCATAAAGTAATCACACTGGACATTCGCATCCCGACCCCACCCCCAGTCAAGGAAACAACTGTGAAAAACTTTTCAAAAGCAGACTTCACACTTCTCAAGACCAAAGTGGAAAGTTTCAAAGCCCCCTTGCTACAGGATAATGCTATCCAATCCACAAAATCCTTTACAAGTGCATTATATGAGCATCTACATGGATGCATGGATTGAGCCATCCCGAATAAAACCAAGATTCACTCCTACAAAAAGAGGAAACCAGTCTGGTGGTCCTTGGACATAAATAAGCTATACAACAGAAGGAGGAAACTACTATATGATAGAGCAAAATTCTAAAAAGGAAAGCCATCACTGATCATTATTAGCAAGAAACTACGATCGCTCATAAAATCATCCAAGGCCAGTTTCTAAAGAAAAATTGCCAAGGAATCTAAACATAACCACAAAGCCTTCTTTAGCTATATCAAACAATTAGGTGGCAACTCTCAGATATACTTTGAGCTACTGCAAAATGGCAAAAAATACACTGAACCAACTGACATTGCCAACATCATGGCAGACAAGTTTAGTGCAAACTTCACCCCCCCTCACCCCCAAAAGGGCCTGTGTCCATCCCAGAAAAATGCAGAGACCCAGACATCATGGACATGCAGGTAAAAACAGCCCTCTCCAAAGCTAAGAACGCAGCATCAATTGGACTGGATGGTGTCCCAGGCTGCGTTTTACATGAGCTCCAAAAGGAACTAAACCCTCATCTAAATTCACTGTTCAGACTCAACCTTACCACAGGCTATGTACCCAAGAATGGTGTACAGCAACAGTCATCCCGCTCCACAAAGGTGGTGCCACAACAGAACCTGGGAATTATCGCCCTATAAGCCTGACCAGCCTGGTCTGCAAAGCCATGGAGCGAATTATCATGTAACCCATAAACAGAGACATTGGGAACCTCCAGACACTGGACCCTACCCAATTCGGCTTTGCTAAAGGCAGATCCTGCCTCCTAAACCTAGTTGACTTCTTTGAAACAGTTACCAAGGTCATAGATGAAAGGAAGGTAGTCCACACAGCCTACCTGGACCTCACTAAGGCCTTCGACACCATTCCCCACTCTGGCATCATAGACAAGCTTACCAGCTTGAACATTAACCCCTATGTCACGAGATGGGTGGCCAAATGGCTCATGGATAGAACACACATGGTCAGAGTTGCGGGTGCCATATCCGACTCTAAACCAGTCACAAGTGGCATCCCACAGGTCTCGATCCTGGGACCCCTCTTGTTCAGTATATACTTCTCTGAGGTACAGGCAAGCACAGGAGGACTATGGCTGACCAAGTTTGCAGATGACTGCAAACTGGGGGACATAATTGACTCTCCGGCTGACACAGACATCCTCCAGAAGGGTCTTACAGAGACAGATACCTGGTGTCAAAACCATGGCCTCAAGCTGAATGCCAAAAAATGCATAGTCATCCCCTTTGGAAAAAACAAAGTGCCCACGAATTACCACATAGGTGATAATCCACTAGGTACAGAAAATGTAATTAGGGACCTGGGGACCCAGGTATATAGTAACCTCTCCTTTGGTAATCACATTGCCAAAGTGGTTAGATATTCCTTCTATGTAGCCCACTTAATCATGAAAGGGTTCACCTCTAGATCAAGAGAGGTCATTGTGCCCCTCTACTCATCACTCATTAGGCCCATAATAGAGTACAATGCCCCAGTTGGTATGTACCTTAATTGGCACATGCAACAGCTGGTAAGACCACAGACGTACCTCAACAATTGGATCACGGGCCTCAAAGAGATGCCCTATGCAGCTCGACTAAAGAAACACCAGCTCTACTCAATTGTTTACTGCCTGCTCAGAGGTGATTTATGCCTGACGTATAAGGCCATGTCCAACCCGGAATTAATAAATCTCTTAGAGCCACATGCTCCAGTGAATTAAACCTCAGCAAAGCAATAAACAGGACATTCTGAAGGGATAGATTCCTGTCCCAGAGACTTTCCTCGCTCTGGAATAGAATCCCAGTTGATGTTAGGCAGAGCCCCTCGCAGATTCTCTTCAAGAGGAATCTTGACGAGTGGGTGGGAAATTGTAAATTTACCCCTGGGATCACTTCAGTGGCCCTGCTAGACAGAGGCCCAGGAAACTAATTTAAAAGGGAGGTGAAAGCCAACACATTCTGGCTAGGCTTATAAATACCCTTGGGCATATAGCCTAGTACCTACCTATTAACCTATGAACTTACACGCTCTAGGGACCTAAACCTTGTTACCACAATAAACAGAACATGCCGGAGGGATAGATTCCTGTCCCAGAGACTTCACATACTCTGGAATAAATTACCTATCTATATCAAGCAAAGCTCCTCATTAGCACTCTTCAAGAAAAATCTTGATGATTCGATGGGAAATAGGAAATTCACCCTGGGGATCACTTCTGTGTCTCTGCTCAACACTGGCGAAGGAAAATAAATTTCTTGGGTGGCAAAAGCCAGGGTACCTTTTTGGCTGGGCTTGTATAGGCCCCACCTACTGCCTAGTACCTACCTATGAACCTATGAAACTTTGAGCCTTGCCTAAAAAAGGTAATATGGGGACAGCAAGAGCCTTGGCCAGTATTCAGAAGCATAGGGGCGACAGGTGCAAACCATCTGTAATGAAGCATCAAGGCTTGTCTATCATGTCATCACAGGCAGACAGAGACTGAATCCCCTTTGAATGATACTAGAAGCTCAGCCAATTGTTGAAGTTTAAACACTGATAAATTCAAAAAACAAACAAACTGATAATCAAAAACAAAACTGAAGCAAGCAAGGTACCACTCGGCAGATGAAAAACATAAATACTCCAAGTTTAATAGTAAAGCGCTTTTCGTTTGACAAAATGCTCAAACTTCTTCAGACAAAGCATATTCTCCATTCAAGTAGTTTAAATACTAAAAATTTGCAAATTAATTATGTAAATAGGCAATTAAAATCAAAAGGACATACAAAAATACCTTTAAAGGCAACATACTTTTCAATAACAGCATCACCTTCAACAACAGCATGTACTTTCAAAAAACAAATAAGTAAAACTTCCTAAATGCAATAATAAAGAAATAATAAACTAAAAATTCCAAAATTATAGCCATGAATTGAGCTATCGCAATAAACTTTTAAGCTTTAAGATGCTAATAACAGAACAACATTCATTTAAACCAGGAGCATTGTAAGCCTTCAATCTCACCTGCCACAGCAATTCAAGTTCTTCTAATTTTAGCGGGGTAGGACCACCCCTAAAGTCATCACTAATCTGGTCTATAACCAAAAACTTAAACTTGTGGTCTGGGTTGGAAATAATGTACTTAGCTAGAGCATTTTCACATTTGTTCTTTCGAATTGCATAAATATGCTTATATAAACGATCACGGAGACGTCTCTCCGTCTTTCCTATATAAAATAATGGACAAGCCTGGCATTGAGCCAAATAAACAATCATTCTAGAATTACAGTTAACTCTACATTTTAAAGTATACTGGTAATTATTAACTGTAAATCTATTTGATTCAGTGACATATTGACAGTAGCTGCAGGATTGGCACTTGCACATGCCAACTATTTGAGGATAAGTACGGTGACATTGTTCAAGTAACACTTTAAGATTTTTTGCTTTTTTATATATTACCGTAGGTTTATCACCAGCTTGTTAAAAATACTAGTGTCACCCTTAAAAATAGTCCAATTTTTGCAAATGATGTCAAAGCAAGCGTTACTATTAACATAGTAAGTTGTTACATAAGATGGTATTTTGTACATACGGTCATTGTTGGAACCAAGGTCGTCACTGATGAACTTAGCAGCATTATTGTCATGAACATATTGTGTATTTTCACTATCTAAAATATTTCTATAGTAACGTTTTAACCGTTTATCTGTTACTTCTTTTACAAGTTCATTGACCATGCTTTCAGGTTAGCCACGGTGGAAAAACATATTCTTTAACAATGAACATTCATCATGAAAATCTTTTTCAAGGGTGTTAATTCTGGCTGCCCTCACCAACTGGCCCTTAACAACTGCCCGCTTTTGATGATAAGGGTGACAACTTGAATAATGTAAAAAGCATTAGAATATGTCTTTTCCTGTATATCTTGGCTATGTATTTCTGAAGTGAGCAGTCTTTAGATAACAAAATATCTAAATATGCTGTAAACTCACTACAAAATGTTGATGTGAACTTCAGGAACTCTGTAGTGCCATTAAAATAATCAACTATCTTGTCATTGATATCTTTATTGCCATTTAGCTATATAAAGATATCATCCAAATATCAGGTGTAAAAAATAATTTTATCTTTATACTCAAAGTTTGACAGCACAAATAAGTGTTCCCAACGAGCCATCACTAAATTAGCGATGCTGGCTCCACAGGGGGAACCCATTGCTACACCCACTTTCTGCAAGAAAAAATCTTCACCAAAAACAAAGAAGTTGTTGTTAAGTAGTAAATCCATTAATTTGTCTACTAATTTTAACTCTCTCCTAGAACAACCATGTAAAGTTAATTCTTCCCTGACCCAATCCAAAGCAATATCATGAGGGGTACAGATGTATAAAACTTTGACATCTATTTTGAGAAAGTTAAAATCCTTATCGAAAATCAACTTATTGATTTTATCTAAAAAAGACCATGAGTCTTTAAATATTTGGTTTTCATGAGTCAAACATTTTTGCAAGATTGAGTCAATAACCTTAGCGCAAGAATATGTTGGAGAACCCCTACTATCAACAAGGGGGCACATTGGAGGATTATTAACATCTTTATGGATTTTAGGTATACAAAATAAACTTGGAAATCTAGGATACATAGCGGACATGTAGTTAACTTCTGAGGAAGTCTAGTTACCTAGATGAAAGCGCTTAACCTCATTATTGCATCTTCGTTTGGTTGTGAGAATAAAGGAAACTAACTGTTTTGGATTCCAGTTGTCCTGTTGTTTGGTGCTTCGTGCATATTACTAGAGATATTGAAAGTACACAATATGTTCATGACAATAATGCTGATAAGTTCATCAGTGACGACCTTGGTTCCAACAATGACCGTATGTACAAAATACCATCTTATGTAACAACTTACTATGTTAATAGTAACACTTGCTTTAAAATAATTTGCAAAAATTGGACTATTTTTAAGTGTGACACCAGTATTTTTAACAAGTTGGGTGATAAACCTACGGTAATATATAAAAAAGCAAAAAATCTTAAAGTGGTACTTGAACAACGTCAGCGTACTTATCCTCGAATAGTTGGCATGTACAAGTGCCAATCCTGCAACTACTGTCAATATGTCACTGAATCAAATAGATTTACAGTTAATAATTACCAGTATACTTTAAAATGTTGAGTTACCTGTAATTCTAGAATGATTGTTTATTTGGCTCAATGCCAGGCTTGTCCATTATTTTATATAGGAAAGACAAAGAGACATTTCCGTGATCGTTTATATGAACATATTTATGCAATTCGAAAGAACAAATTTGAAAATGCTCTAGCTAAGCACATTATTTCCCACCCAGACTACAAGTTTAAGTTTTTGGTTATAGACCAGATTAGTGATGACTTTAGGGGTGGTCCTACCCCCCTAAAATTAGAAGAACTTGAATTGTTGTGGCAGGTGAGATTAAATGCTTACAATGCTGCTGGTTTAAATGAATGTTGTTCTGTTATTAGCATCTTAAAGCTTAAATGTTTATTGTGATTGCTCAATTCGTGGCTATAATTTTGGAATTTTTAGTTTATTATTTCTTTATTATTGCATTTAGGAAGTTTTACTTATTTGTTTTTCGAAAGTAAATGCTGTTGTTGAAGGTGATGCTGTTGTTGAAAAGTATGTTACCTTTAAAGGTATTTTTTATGTCCTTTTGATTTTAATTGCCTATTTACATAATTCATTTGCAAATTTTTAGTATTTAAACTACTTGAATGGAGAATATGATTTGTCTGAAGAAGTTTGAGCATTTTGTCAAACGAAAAGCGCTTTACTATTAAACTTGGAGTTTTTATGTTTTTCATCTGCCGAGTGGTACCTTGCTTGCTTCAGTTTTGTTTTTGATTATCAGTTTGTTTGTTTTTTGAATTTATCAGTGTTTATGGCGTCTGAAGCAGAAGCGAGTTTGGGTGACACTTCCTGACTCTTCCTTGGATGATACTCCCGGAATTCTTAAAAGCGGTGTGAATCAATGTAATATCACACCAACACCCGATATTGACTCTATGAATAACAAACTATTACATTCTTTGATGTCAAAAATGGATTTACTTTATGAAAGACTGGATAAAGTGGAGCGTCAGCAACGTTCCACGGTTCTCCAATCACCATCTTTGTCTTTACAGCAAAATCTTCATACTGGCATTTCTGGTGCTCGGGAAGCTGGTAACTTTATACAACCAGCGATAGCTTCAGTAAGCTTTGATTGTGGGCAGAGGAGTATTCCGGCCGGTCACAATTCTATGGTCCAAGTTGCATCGAATGTTAAACCAGGACAGAATGAAGAATTGCAAGGTAACACTAATCAAACTGTTCTTCCAGTTAATTCTAACTTGCCAACTTTAAATATAATTGCTTCAAAATCTCCAGTAGCGGCAGTTCAGTCTTTGACAACTGAACCTTTAGTATCTAATATGGTGAGTACTTCTGTTTTACTTCCTAATATTGCCAATTGGATGACTGATAATTTTTCTTTTGGTTCAACTAATGGCTCAGCTTCTCTCCAGTGTGTAGATTTAGAAGATGGAAGTGTTGACGTATCAAGTAACTTAAAAACACTCGACTCATTATTGGTAAAACTTAAGAAAAGCAACTGGAAGTTTCTTACTTCCGTGAATGTCTTTCATGGAAGATAGTTCCTAAAGGACTAAGGCACCATCAGTACCCCACAGGTTTGGTGGCCAATTCTTTGTTTCATAAAGATTTTTTTTTTCAATAATAATTTTTATTGTTTTATTATATTCCATAGAAAATTAAAATAATACAAAAAAATTAAGAAAAACTATCCACTAATATAACTAGCAATAACACCACAACATATATACAATATTTACATAAATGCTTCCAAGTAACACATTGAATTATACATGAAGAATATAAAAGTAGTTAAGATAAATTTGAACAATGAACAGTTTGCTGTAACAGAGTTTTTTTTTAAAGTGTAAAAATAATTCTTGTTAAATTCAAATTTGAAATATTATGCTAGTATAATATTGAATACATGTTCCCATATTTTTGGATTGTTAATATTTTCATTATGTTGGTTCAAAAGTGATTTGTGAGATACTATATGCCTTATTGCTAATACTCTAAAATTATTCCATGATGTTTTGGATGGGTCTAACCAATTGGTAGCTATGTATAGCTTCATTAATAGGAAGATATTGATTAATACAATGCTTTGAGATTTAGAAAGTTTTTTGGGGGGAATATGCGAAATCATGAATTTCCATGACAATGTTGTACTTTGGTAACCCATCTTCTGAAGTTGTATCTTTAATGAGTTCCAAAGTCTGTATATGCATTTGCAACTCCAGAACATATGAAGAAGATCAGCTGATTGATCCTTACAGTATGGACAAGCTGGAGAATTTTTAGAATTAAATTTATGCAGGCTAAGGCGTGTATAATACGCATTATTCCATATCATCAATTGGGTATACATCAGTTTTTGAAGAGAAATAGATTTTGTAGTCAAATCAATTGCTTTTATAATATGACTTTCTTCTGTCTCTGGGATTTTCTCTTTCCAATATTTTGACACAAGAACTTTATCTTGGAATTTAAACTTTTTTATTAGATTATTTGCTGCTGTTATAAATTTAATATCTTGTTGAATAGCTTGCCACAAATTTGAGCATTTAATTATACTCTCTTGTCTGGGTTTAAAATATTAAATTATAGAAAGTTCCCTAATTTGTCTTACAATAACAAGATAATTTTTAGGTAAATTTAATTCTTGTCTTATCTGACTAGCCGAGAGTTTAAGAAGTGTATAAATATCTATTAAAGTTAAATTGACTATTAATGGGAATTCTGTAAGATCAATTAATTGATTATTTAGTCTCAGGTTAGGGTTCCTGTGAAAGGGTTGAAAAGCCATCATATGTTGAGCAAGATCTAATGAGTGAAATAAGGTTTGTATAGATGTTACATATAGTTTGATGTGATCTATTACTCCATATAATTTCAAAGTATCTTTTCCTAAAAAGGGTATGGCTTTAGGATTGATATTTAAATGTAGAATATATTTATAGTTCAGAACTACCCAGGTAGATATCCACTTAGTGATAGTTATATTATAATTAGCAATTCTTAGAAGCCTGTTGGAGTTTACTATTAAATAGTAAATTTCAAAATTTGGTAACTCCAATCCACCTCTATTTTTTGGAGTCATTAATTTATCATACAAAATCCTTGTTTTCTTTGGCTCCCAAATAAATTTAGCTAATTCTTTGTGAATTTGTTTAAATAATGTATTTTTAATTACTACCTGAGCAGATCTAAAAATATATAATAGTTGTGGTAATACATTCATTTTAATAATAGATACTTTTGCTAGTACTGGTAGTCGTAGACTCTTCCATCTCCCAAAATCAGATAATATTTGATCCCAAACTGTTTTAATATTAGTAGTATAAAAGTCTTTATTATCTGTAGAGAAGCCAATACCCAAGTATTTAATGTTATCTTTACACATTATTTGTCCCACCAGAGGCAACAGTGAAAAAGGTTTGGGAGTTCTCAAAGGGAAAATACAAGTTTTTTTTAGATTAATTTTATAGTTGGAAACTTTTGAAAAGTTATCTATCGCTTTTAGTATCTTTTTAGTGTCTGAGACTGGAGTTGTGCAATAAATATTCAGGTCATCTGCAAAAGCTGCCATTGATATTTTTGTTCCGTAAACTATTGGGGCATTATGGTATATATTCTGTTTAATATATAAGAATAATGGTTCCTTATACATATATATATATATATATATATATATATATATATATATATATATATATATATATATATTAAATAATAAAGGAGACAGAGGGCAACCCTGACGTGTTCCATTTTTGATTTGTATTCTTTTAGAAAAATGTCTATTAATATAGAATGTGGTATAAGGATTACTACAAACTCTTGGGATGTATTAAAATATGGTAGAATTTCAAACAAAAAAATTATATCAACCCTGTTGAAAGCCTTTTGTGGATCAATCATAAGTGCACACATGTTAAGATTCTTCTGTTTAGCATAAGCTATTAAAGTATGTAGTGTAAGTGTATTATCACTAGTTTGTCTATTTGCCATAAAGCCAGCCTGTTCCCTAGACACGATATGATTCATTACTTTTTTTAATCTATTAGCTATAATAGAGGTTAAAATTTTCATATCTACATTTATTAATGAAATTGGTCTATAATTGTCAGGGTTTTGAGAATCAGAATTAGGTTTAGGTATAAAAATAGTTTTTTGAGAATCAGAATTAGGTTTAGGTATAAAAATTGTTTTTGAAGCATTGAAATGGGGATCATTGATTTTATTCTTAATTATATAATTAAATACACGTGAGAGTATTTTACCAAAGATATTGTCAAATGTCTTATAAAATTCCACTGTCAAGCCATCAGGCCTGGTGATGTGTGCGATTTCATATGTTGAATTGTATATATCACTTCTTCTTCAGATATCGGTTTAATCAAATCCCTTTGAATACTGTCTTCTATTTTCAGAAATGTAATAGTTTGTAAAAATTCCTTATTAGTTCTATGTGAGGATAAGTCATTTTGCCCACCATATATACTAGTATACATCTGTTCAAAGACATTTATAATGTCTTCAGTTTTAAAATAAGTTGCATTTCTGTATTGTATTTCTGAAATTTGCACTGCTGTTCTCGATTGATTAATTATCCTAGCTAATGCCCTTGATGGTGTTTGAACATGATTGGCATACCTCACTAACATCCTATGTTCCTGAAATGACAACCTACTATTTTGTATTAAGAAGAGATCTTTTTGACATTTGAGTAATTCCACCTCTGTTTGAGTATTAAAGTTTTGAATCAATTCTTGATCAAGTGTCTTAATTTTAATTTCCAGTTTTTGAATATCTATATTTTGTATTTTTTTATAATATGAAGCTTTTTGCAAAAAGATCCCTCTTATTTGTGCTTTAACTGTCGCCCAATCAATGTCAGGTACACCTTGTTGTTTCTTTAGTCTATCTAATAGCTCTTTAAGATGACCTATAATTTCACATAATATTTCTTCTTTATTCAACAAATTTGGGTTAAGAGACCAGTTAAAACCTCTTTGCCGCTGGGTCTCCATTGGATCTTTAGTAAAACTTAATGAAATTTTTGAATGATCTGACAAGTATCGTGCATATGTAACAACTAAGGGTCCAAAGTTAACCATTATTCTTGAAATCAAAAATAAATCTATTCTGGACCACATTTTATGACATGTAGAATAAAAAGTATAATTATTTATGCTAGTAGTAGTATTAAAATAGTGAATAGGATCGTATAATTGAAAGTCTTCCTTAATATCACTTAATACTGATACCGCTTGTTTATTAAATGATCTTTGTGGACAAGATTTATCCAACTTCGGATTTTGATAAGAATTCCAGTCTCCTCCAATAATTATGTAATATTTATCATATTGTGTCAAAATTGGATATAATGATGCTATGAATAGATGCTGGTCATTACAGGGTGCATAAACATTTAACAATAAAATAGGTTTATCAAACTGGGTAGCTAAGAGAATAACATAACACCATCTTCCATCTTTATCTGCCTTAGAGTCTAAAATTTTTCCCTTATATTTATTTTTAATAATTATAGCTACCCCAGCACTGTTAGTTTTACCTTCTGAGGCTATTACTTCTCTAATCCACTTCTTTTTTTGGATATCAATCCATTGATCATTAGTTAAATGCATTTCTTGAAGTAATATAAACATCGCCCTAGCCTGCAACAATAAATGTAAAAATAACTTCCTCTTTTTTAAAACTCTGGAGCCCTTTAACGTTCCATGAGTCTATTTCCCACATTCAAAGAGTTGCTTACAAAATAAGAGTTTAAAAGGGAAAACAAAAAGGAAAGGTAAAATAACTTGAAAAACATACATAATTTGGAAGCATTCTTGACATCCCGTCCTATACCAGTGCCTACCCACTCTAACCCCGGACCAGGACATATATAGGTCTTGCATAACATAGAAGACTGAAAGGGACAAAGAAACACAGAAACAGAAAAATCTTAGATTATAAAACCTCATACACATCTTATAGTTAAGACCTATATTAACTAACCTAACTATTGCAAAGTCTATTCTAAACATTCCCTAACAAACACTGCTGCTATCTACATCTTGGATTGATTGTTATTGAAATAAATCATCTTAAAGATATAATATTACTGTAAAAAAGCTTGTAGTAATTATGATTAGCACACTATATATACATGCTATATATCACCTATTATACTCATAAAATGACATTTGGAAAAATACAAGTTTAACAAATGGACAAGTTTCCCTTCTATTATGGAAAAAAGCTAAGTTATAACTCTGTATAGAAACACACATACCTTTAAATAAACATTGTCCTTATTTATACATTATAAACTACTACTATCTTCTACTCATATATACCAGTGTCCAAATAATGTAATATATATAGCTATCACCCCTGAGTAAAAATATATAGGTTATATTATATGTTATAAAGTTGTAAAATGTACTAAAATCCCCATATTTAACAATACTTTGTACAGCCTTTTATTCTATCATATATAACAGGGTTTATATTAGTAACTAACTAACCAGTGTATAAGAATGTTCCTATGTGTTTAAATTACCAAAACAGTACATTACTTGACTTTAAAATGTCTTTGCAGGGTTAGGAACAAGTCCTTTTGGGTTTCTAAGCCTAGAAACCATGTAGAATACTCGCAACGGGGGACCACTATTACAGACAGACTTCCGGAAGTGCCACATCGAAATCCGCACCCTCAACAGCCCTGAAGACATTTCCTGTCTTCTCATCAATGCAGACAGCTCGTAGAAGCCATAAAACTTTGGAAAACGATCGCAGGTAGCCAAAAATAGCAAAAAAAACAACCCTATTGATCCAGAAGAGGCCTAAAGCATTTCAAAAGAAGATAAAGGATTACTAAGACCTCGAGCCACAGTATCAGCAAATCCAACCTCATGCAGCCTGACAGTCCCAACAGAGATACAGTTCAAGTCTCAGAAGCAGGTACACTTTTAAAAACCTTCAGAAAAGTAGATTTTGCTTCATTTTTCACAGAAACAGAATATTTGGTCCCATCTACTGTGAATGTTAATAAATTAGGATATTTCATTTGGAATTTAACCTGTTTATCAATAAGAAATCTGCAGTAAGGAGATAAGGACTGTCTTGCTTGTCTGACTTTGCAAAGGTAAATCTTGGGCCAGAGAGATTTTGTTGTTTTTCCACATGATACGTCCACCACTTTTTTTAGCAGTTACAAGGACTCTGCTAACATCCTGATAATTGAGTATTTTAACATATACAGGTCTTGGAGTATTAGAAGCTTGTAGTTCTCTCAGAGCTCTGTGTGCCCTTTCAATAATAATTTGCTTTACCATGTCAGGGTCATTTAAGAGCACTGTAAATATTTGTGTTATAGATGGGATTAAGTTGTTATATTGTACAGATTCTGGAATTCCTCTAATAATGATGAAATTCCTCCTGGATCTTGCTTCTAAGTCAGTGATTTTGCTTTGAATAGCCTGAATATCCAAGTCATGTATATTTGTTTTTTTTTTGCTAGTAGATTTAGTTTGTCTTCATTTTCAGAAATCCTAGCTTCAGACTTTTCCATTCTTTCCAGTAGTTGATTACAAGAATTTCCAAACGTTTGTATTTGGTTAGTTAATTCTTTCAGAGCTTCTTGAATGGGTAATAAGGAAGTTTTGATGTCTTCCATATTTAGTGCTTGATCTGATTTAGTTCTAGGCTCTGGCTTTTGTTGTTCTTGTTGATTTGTAATTTTTTGCCTTTTGGAGATCACATCTTTTTCTGGTGACCGCAGATCTGAAAGTTTTGTTTTGGTAGTAGTTATATCCATATTGTTTTCCTCCTTCGACATCTTTGTCCAGCACAAAAGTTTAGAGTGTATAGAGCACACAGTTTCTTTGTTTGGTTCCCTTTTCAGAGCCAGCTAATCTATTATAATCCTGTTAAATAATGTATTATTTTTCGATTTTTCTTCTTCCTACAAAGCAGTGAGATGAAGTTGTAGTTGTTTTATCAAAGATTTAGTGTTAAAATGTTCCTAGTATCAATTCAAAGTTTAGATTTCCTCAGGGTATATGTAGAGATGCAGTTCAGCAGTGTTCACAGAATGGCAGCCATCTTTGAATCCGTTTTTCATAAAGATTTAATAGAACTGTTCGACAGACAGGGTTTTGAATTGTTAGAGGTGATGATTAAACACTACTTCCTGTCTGTCGAGGTTCTAAACAAGCAAATAGCTGAATTAGATGAAATGATAAGACTAGATAATGAATTTTTTCATTACAAATTTGATTATAGCAAAGTATTCACCAGTCTTGAACAATACTTAATTAAGCTGAAGAACAACAAAATTAAGAAGCTTGACAGAGACACAAAAGCTTACAACAACAGGATGGCGTACCCCCTCCCTTCTGTTGCTCAAGTATGGCATGGTTATAAACCTAATAATGTACCTTTTGCTAAAAGAATGACAGCTCAGAACCCTACAGTGAACTATATGGGTAATGATTTTATGCTAGATTCACAATTGTCTGATAACACTGTTAATAACGAATCAACTATGCAATCTGAGCTAAGAAGGAGTGAAAGACTACAAAATAATAACAACAAATCGGGGCAGAATAACACGAATACACATAATCCTAATCTTTTAGGAGCAAGGCCAAAGACAGACAATTTCAACAGAGACAGAAACAGAAGCCCAAGAATTAATTGACTTAAGTGGATACAGTCTTTTAAATTTTCTTGAGCATGACCCTCATGGTTCCTTTGCCCTGGATAAAAACATTATACTTTCTGAAAGTCAACTAGATGAAGTGGACAGTAGTGATGAACTTCCTTCTTGTTCGGTTACTCTTGATTTTTGTGACCATCAAGTTGAATTAGGTCCCAGTATAGTGACCAATTTAGACGGTGATTTCAAAGTATATAATTTTTCTAGTGTTAATATTACACCTGCACTAGTAGAATTACTGTCTAAAGGGTATACTTATTTCCCCCCCAGAGGTTGGATGTTGTGAGGTCTATTATTGATGTTAAATTGTTCACAAGGAAACTCAATTTTAACCTCATGATGGGTGGTGATAGTTTTATTAATAACAACCAATTTAGAATACCGAGTGTTTTTAATCCACCACTACATCCCATTCTGCAAGTTTTTGAACTTATGTGTGAGTTGGACATCCATCAAATATTCTCATAGGTTCATAGGTTCATAGGTTCATACTAGGCTATCTGCCCGAGGGCATTTACAAGCCTAGCCCATAGTTTTGTGGCTTACGCCACCCCTTTAGTATGGGGAACTATACCCATTATTTTGCTGTGCCTCTGTCGAGCAGTGACACTGAGGTAATCCCTGGGGTATATCTGCGATCTCCCATCCATTGGTCAAGATTTCTCTTGAACAAGGCCAGCGAGGTGCTCTGCCTCACATATACCGGGATTTTATTCCACAGCATAGGGAGTCTTTGGGTGATGAATCTATCCCTCCAGCACGTCCTATTAATAGCCGTGTCGAGGTTTAAGTCTCCGCCCTTGTGGCTCTGACGGATCTAGATTTTTGAGGTGAAGCATATTCATCAAATCTGGGTTTGACATGGCCTTGTATGTTAGGCAAAGGTCACCTCTGAGCAAGCGGTGGCGACTGAATAGAGCTGGAGTTCTTTCAGTCTGGTAGCATAGGACAGATGTTTGAGACCCTTTATCCTTTTGGTGAGGAACTTTTGTGGCCTCTCCAGCTGCTGCAAGTGTCGGGTCAGATACATTCCGAATGGGGCATTGTACTCAATCATTGGTCTGATGAGTGATGAGTATAGGGAGACTATGACCTCCCTTGATCTAGATGAGAATCCCTTCATGATAAGGTGGGCAATGTAGAAGGTCTTCCTAACTACTTTAGCTACATGGGTGTTGAATGACAGACTACTATCAACCTGGGTCCCCAGGTCCCTGATAACTTCTTCTGTGCTCAGTGGATTGCCACCTATTTGGTAGCTAGGGGTAACCTTGTTTTTCCCGAAGGGTATGACTATGCATTTTTTGGCATTTAACTTTAGGCCATGGCTCTGGCACCAGTTATCCGTTTCTGTGAGACCCTTCTGGAGGATATCTGTGTCAGATGTGTTTTCTACTATGGCCCAGTTTGCAGTCATCTGCAAACTTTGTCAGCCATAACCCTCCTGTGTTTGCTTGTACTTCGGAAAAGTAGATGCCAAACAAGAGTGGGCCCAGGACTGAGCCCTGTGGTACACCAGTTGTGACAGGCTTTGAGTCTGACATGGCGCCAGCAACTCTGACCCTGTGGGTTCTGTCACTCAGCCAGTTTGCAACCCATCTTATGATATATGGGTTAACATTTAAGCTGATGAGTTTTTCAATGATACCCGAGTGGGGTATTGTATCGAAGGCCTGCGCCAGATCGAGGTAGGCTGTATGGACTGCCTTTCCCTCATCAATGGCTTTGGTGACTGTTTCGAAAAAGTCAACCAAGTTTAGAAGGCATGATCTGCCTTTGACAAAGCCAAACTGGGATGGATCCAAAGTCTGCAAATTCCCTATGTCTTTATTTATGAGGTCCATTATGATCCTCTCCATGGCTTTGCAGATAAGGCTTGTCAAGCTAATGGGCGGTAATTTCCAGGGTCGGTGGAGGCACCGCCTTTGTGAAGTGGGACCACAGTTGCAGTGCGCCACTCCTGGGTGCGTATCCAGAGGTAAGACTATGATTAAACAGCTGTCCTAGCTGTGGGTTTAATTCCTCGTTGAGTTCGTGGAGCACACAGCCGGGGACACCATCAGGTCCCATGGATGCTGTGTTTTTGCTTTGGAGAGAGCAGTTCTCACTTGGGCGTTGGAGATGTTTGGGGGCTGCAATCGCTTGGTATAGATATCTCTCCTTTTGGGGAGGGGAGAGAAGTTTGCACTGAACCTGTCAGCCAGTATGTTGGCAATGTCTGTAGGATCAGTAATCTTCACATCATTTTGAACTAGTTCTGAGCATATCTGGGAGTTTCCTCCCAGGTTTCTAACATAGCTAAAGAAGGCCTTATGATTGTCTTTTGAGTCTTTAGCTATTTTTCTCTCAAAATTTGCTTTGGATGATTTTATGAGAGCTCTTAGTTTTTACTTATAGTGATCAAGGGTGTCTTACCTTTTAAGGATTTTGCTCTATCTTGTAGTAGCTTCCTCCTTTTGTTGTAGAGTTTGTTTATGGCTGGGGTCCACCAGACTGGACGCTTGCCTTTGGTACAAAGAGTCTTTGTTTTGCTTGGGATTGCCTTATCCATGCAGTCCTGCAGGTGCTGGTAGAAGGCATTTGTAAGTGATTCAGCGGCTTGAGTACTGTTTTCCGCTGCTCGGGGCCCTTAAAGGAGACCACACTAGTCTTTAGAAGTGTGAAGTCGGCTTTCGAGATGTTCTTTACTGTGGTCTTTTTTATTTCAGGTGGGGGTGGGATGAGGACCTCCAGCGAGATTAGTTTGTGATCTGATCTCACCAGTGAGGGTATACTTCGGTGTTGAACATTGTGCTCCCATGTTCGTGATGATGAGATCAAGTATGTTTTCTCCTCTTGTGGGGATGGTGACTAGTTGTTCCATGGCATTTGAGTTTATGAATTCCAGGAATTTTTGGGCTAGGGTGTTTGGGCTTGAGTAGTGTTCCCAGTCTATATTAGGGTAATTGAAGTCACCTAGTATGATGGTGTTTGGTGATACATTTATCCCTCTAGTGTTTTCAGGAAGGCCATGTGAGGTTCCTGAGTTTGTGAGGGTGGCCTGTAACATGCTACAATTTGCAGAGCAGTCTTGCCTATGGTTAATTGCACCTGGATGGTCTCCGATGCATCGTGCGTTGCCACCAGTCTTGAGGTGTGGGTGTCCTTGATGAATATGGATAGCCCCCCTCCTTTCTTGGTATTGTCCGGATTTTGGGGCGGAACGCATGATAAGAGGTAAAACCTGATAGTGCTGGGGTGCTCTCAGGAGCCTTGAACCAGGTTTCTGTCACTGCACAGACATCGATGTTCTCCATACTGAGAAGGGCCTCGAGTCGTGCATTTTGAGATTTAGACTTCTGGCATTGAGCAGCATTACCCTTAGTTTTTCCTTTTTGTGTTCTAGGGTGGTAGGTTTAGAATTTGAGCCTTACCTAAAAGGCACTATGGGGTGGCAAGAGCCTTTGCCAATATCCGGAATCCCAGGGTGACAGGTGCAAGCCGTCCCTTGCGAAGCAGCGTGGCTTGTCCAGCATGTCATCCCAGGCAGACAGACATTGGATCCCCTTTGAATGACACCAGAGTTTAAGCCAATTGTTAAAGCTGATCATCTTATCTCTGTATTGTGGCATCATTCTTGGTGAAGGTAGGATACTGCTCAAGGTCAGGGTCATACCTGCCTGGGCTACATAATCAGAGAGCTCCTCAATGTCTCTTTTCATGTAGTCCAAGGAGGTACGTCTCAGGTCGTTTACACCAGCGTGGACAATGACTGAGTCGTATTTGTACCTGCTGTTGAGAGACCTGAGTGCTTGCGTTATGTGGCGGATTCTAGCGCCCGACAGGCAGCTTACTGTGACCTTCTCCTTACTCAGTCTGGTGAGCGGGACGTCAATGTGTCTGACTATGGAGTCACCAATGACTAGTGTGTCTGGCATTTTGTTTGGCCTTAAGGGCTGTGACTGTTTGACACTCTGACTGTGAGGTCTATGTGTTGCAGGTGTTGTGTTCTGAGGTGGTGGTTGTTTGGGTGTCTGCTTTGGTGGCCTCTGCTGTTTTGGTAGATTTTTGATCAGAGTCGCCGAGTATGTCTTTGTGTGTTTATGTGTATGATTTGAGGTTGTGATGGTACTATGTGAGACTGGGTCTATAGTGTGTGTGGTAACCTTCTCCTCCTGACTGGTCTTGCCAGTCCTATGTTGAGAGAGCTCAGCCTCCAGTTTGGCCGTATAGTTGCATCTCTCGCATGTATTTGTGTTTTGTGGGAGGAGGAGAGGGTTGTCTGTGTACATGAGGCAATTGTAACATTGCCTCAATATTCCCAGGTTCACCAGCTGAGCAGGAGAGGACACTAGCAACTGATCCCTCGACATGCTAGAAGGACTAGACAAAAAGTTTAAAAGAGATTCCGGGGGACGTGGGTGACCGAGAAATGGGGGTTGCCTTTTGGGGTGCTATCTATAAGAGTGCCGTATCAAGGTAATAAGTACTGTAGGAGCAAGTGCTAGGTTTAACAGATAGAGAAAAGTCTACTTGGAGTCAAGTAGAGATGATCTTTTAGGTATTAGAGAAAGTGCTAGTAACAGGGATGCTTAAAGGTAAGATTGAAAAGAATGCACTCTGCAGTGTGCACTAGAGAAGTTAGATATGAAAGTAGGTAACTTGAGTTTTACCTGTTTAAAAAGTTAAGGTTTAGTGGAGAGTTACTATTTTTAAAACAGCAAGATGGACTGAAAGGGGTGGTTACTTTTGTATTTTGGTACTATGAAATACTGTAGGATGGCCAATAAATTTAAATAATTGAAGGGGTGGGATTTCAAAAGTGATGGTTTTGTGATTACTCACATAAGCCAGTGAAAGTAGAGAGAAATGAGATATATGGTCAGATTAACATAAGAGGCGGGCAACTAGAAAGACAGTGGTATTTAACAAAACAACTTAAATGGGTGGGAGGGTGGGAAAAATTCTGCCTGACTCAGAACAGAGAGAGCTGTGGTCTCTTTTGAAGTTTTAATATGCTGTTAAAACAGAATGCAAGCAAAACACAAGGTAAAGAAAACAAACTACAGTATTCAAAATATAGAAAGGCAATACAGAAATACAAAAAATAACAGCAAACTAACCTTTCCTTCACAGCAAAGTGTAGCAGAGTCTGGATGAGCCTTTCTGGTAAAGCTCTGAAATGTTTTAGTTTACTCCTTAAATAGAAATTTTAGTTCCTAGCTCCACCCCCTCTGTTAACAAGTGATTAACCTTAAGTGACCTCTTCTGTCTTATGAATGAGTCCTTAATTAATCAGTTCTTATTTCTGCCTGACTCAGAACAGAGAGAGCATACCAACAACGCCACCCACAGGAAAATGCAAATCTTCACATTGAGAAGGAATGTATTGATTTTGTTAGACTTCATGATCTTCGGGTTTGTAAACCTGACAAAGGTGGTGGGATGGTAGTTTTTGAGCAAACTGGTTATGTTAATCGTATGAGAAGTTTGTTAAATAATCCAACTTATTCATGTAGTTCACGATCTGAAGTCAACACAGCCTACCTACATATTAAGAATACCTTAGAAGAAATGTATGTAGAAGGGAGAATTGACCAACATATGTTTAACTACATGTCCACTATGTATTCTAGATTTCCAAGTTTATTTGGTATACCTAAAATCCATAAAGATGTTAATAATCCTCCAATGCGCCCCCTTGTTGATAGTAGGG
The DNA here is from genome assembly GCF_019279795.1 of Protopterus annectens. Taxonomy (NCBI): domain Eukaryota; kingdom Metazoa; phylum Chordata; order Ceratodontiformes; family Protopteridae; genus Protopterus; species Protopterus annectens. Next base: position 1,057,319,385 of record NC_056727.1, on the reverse strand, counting down.
GTTCTCCAACATATTCTTGCGCTAAGGTTATTGACTCAATCTTGCAAAAATGTTTGACTCATGAAAAACAAATATGTAAAGACTCATGGTCTTTTTTAGATAAAATCAATAAGTGGATTTTTGATAAGGATTTTAACTTCCTCAAAATAGATGTCAAAGATTTATACACCTGTATCCCTCATGATATTGCTTTGGATTGGGTCAGGGAAGAATTAACTTTACATGGTTGTTCTAGGAGAGAGTTAGAATTAGTAGACAAATTAATGGATTTAGTACTTAACAACAACTTCTTTGTTTTTGGTGGATTTTTTCTTGCAGAAAGTGGGTGTAGCAATGGGATTCCCCTGTGGAGCCAGCATTGCTAATTTAGTGATGGCTCGTTGGGAACACTTATTTGTGCTGTCAAACTTTGAATATAAAGATAACATTATTTTTTACACCCGATATTTGGATGATATCTTTATATTGCAAAATGGCAATAAAGATATCAGTGACAAGATAATTGATTATTTTAATGGCACTAGCGAGTTCCTGAAGTTCACATCAACATTTTGTAGTGAGTCTACAGCATATTTAGATATTTTGTTATCTAAAGACTGCTGACTTCAGAAATACATAGCCAAGATATACAGGAAAAGTACATATTCTAATGCTTTTTTACATTATTCAAGTTTTCACCCTTATCATCAAAAGTGGGCAGTTGTTAAGGGCCAGTTGCTGAGGGCAGCCAGAATTAACACCCTTGAAAAAGATTTTCATGACGAATGTTTATTGTTAAAGAATATGTTTTTCCACTGTGGCTACCCTGAAAGCATGGTCAATGTACTTGTAAAAGAAGTAACGGATAAATGGTTAAAACGTTACTATAGACCCATTTTAGATAGTGAAAATACACAATATGTTCATGACAATAATGCTGATAAGTTCATCAGTGACGACCTTGGTTCCAACAATGACCGTATGTACAAAATGCCATCTTATGTAACAACTTACTATGTTAATAGTAACGCTTGCTTTAACATCATTTGCAAAAATTGGACTATTTTTAAGGCTGGCACTAGTATTTTTAACAAGTTGAGTAATAAACCTACGGTAATATATAAAAAAGCAAAAAATCTTAAAGTGTTACTTGAACAATGTCAGCGTATTTATCCTCGAATAGTTGGCATGTACAAGTGCCAATCCTGCAACTACTGTCAATATGTCACTGAATCAAATAGATTTACAGTTAATAATTACCAGTATACTTTAAAATGTCGAGTTAACTGTAATTCTAGAATGATTGTTTATTTGGCTCAATGCCAGGTTTGTCCATCATTTTATATAGGAAAGACAGAGAGACGTCTCTGTGATCATTTATATGAACATATTTATGCAATTCAAAAGAACAGATGTGAAAATGCTCTAGCTAAGCACATTATTTCCCACCCAGACGACAAGTTTAAGTTTTTGGTTATAGACCAGATTAGTGATGACTTTAGGGGTGGTCCTACCCCCCCCCCCTAAAATTAGAAGAACTTGAATTGTTGTGGCAGGTGAGTTTAAATGCTTACAATGCTCCTGGTTTAAATGAATGTTGTTCTTTTATTAGCATCTTAAAGCTTAAAAGTTTATTGCGATAGCTCAATTCATGGCTATAATTTTGGAATTTTTAGTTTATTATTTCTTTATTATTGCATTTAGGAAGTTTTACTTATTTGTTTTTTGAAAGTACATGCTGTTGTTGAAGGTGATGCTGTTGTTGCCTTTAAAGGTGTTTTTTTTTATGTCCTTTTGATTTTAATTGCCTATTTACATAATTAATTTGCAAATTTTTAGTATTTAAACTACTTGAATGGAGAATATGCTTTGTCTGAAGAAGTTTGAGCATTTTGTCAAACGAAATGCGCTTTACTATTAAACTTGGAGTTTTTATGTTTTCATCTGTCTAGTGGTACCTTGCTTGCTTCAGTTTCGTTTTTGATTAATTGTTGAAGTTTATCATCTTTCTGTTATATTGCAGTATCATGTAGGTGAAGGTAAGATGCTACTCAAGGTTTGACCCTGTATTCACCAGCATGTGGCGCGTCTTCCCATATAGGATATGGTCATGGCCTATGCATACAATACACTCACAATACACCTAGTATGATAAGCCTGCTGAGGTTAGCAAATGTGAAAAAAACCTTTGTGCAAATTGTCAGCAAGTAATGTCTGTATTGCACCCAGTAACTCCATATTGCTTGCCGAAGTGTAAAGATGTACTCAGTTTGGATTAAGAACACCACACTTGCCAACTGTGTGTGTGTGTGTGTTCATAGGTTCATAGATTAGTACTAAGCTAACTGCCCTTGCAAGCCATTTTAAGCCTAGCCAATTATCCCTTGTGGGACTCGAACCCTGCATCTTCTGCCCTTGCAAGCCATTTTAAGCCTAGCCAATTATCCCTTGTGGGACTCGAACCCTGCATCTTCTGCTTGTAAGGCAAACACCTTAACCAGTGTGTGTGTGTGTGTGTGTGTGTGTGTGTGTGTGTGTGTGTGTGTGTGTGTGTGTGTGTGTGTGTGTGTGTGTGTGTGTGTGTGTGTGTGTGTGTGTGTGTGTGTGTGTGTGTGTGTGTGTGTGTGTGTGTGTGTGTGTGTGTGTGTGTGTGTGTGTGTGTGTGTGTGTGTGTGTGTGTGTGTGTGTGTGTGTGTGTGTGTGTGTGTGTGTGTGTGTGTGTGTGTGGGGAGAGAGCAACCTTTTTGGAGACTTCTCACACCCCTTAAAAGTGGTATTCTCATCTTTGTCATTTCATGATGTCACCATCCTACAAATATACCTATAGAAAGAAGAAATCCCATTACTGCGTACAACGTGTTGTGTAAATGCATACTGCTGTAGTATCATCATGTAGTTAGGTAGGGGTTTGAATTTTGCATTTGCCAACTGTGTGTGTGTCTTTCTGGGGAAGAGCAGCCTTTTTGGAGACTACTCACACACCTTAAAAGTGGTATACTCATCTTTGTCAAGTCTGATGATGTCACCATCCTACAAATATACCCGTGGAAAGGTGAAACCGCACTAATGTGTATAGCCCGTCATGTAAATGCATCCTGCTATAGCATCATAATGTAATAAGGTAGGGGTGTGAATTTTGCACTTGCCAGCTGTGAGTGTGTGTGTCTCCCAGGGGAAGAGCAACCTTTTTGGAAACTACTCACACACCTTAAAAGTGGTATACTCATCTTTGTCAAGTCTGATGATGTCACCATCCTACAAATATACCTGTGGAAAAATGAAAACCCAGTAATGTGTATAGTGCGTCATGTAAATGTGTACTACTATAGTATCATAATGTAATTAGGTAGGGGTTTGAATCGTGTACTTACCAAGTGTGTGTGTCTCCCTGGGGAAGAGCAACCTCTTTGGAGACTACTTCCACACCTTAAAAGTGGTATACTCATCTTTGTCAAGTCTGATGATATCACCATCCTACAAATATACCTGTGGAAAAGTGAAATCACATTAGTGTGTATAGTGCATCAGGTAAATGCATACTACTGTTGTATCATAATGTAGTTAGATAGGGATTTGAATCCTGCACTTTCCAAGTGTGGGTTTGTCTCTCTGGGGAGGAGCATCCTTTTTGGAGACTACTCAAACACCTTAAAAGTGGTATACTCATCTTTGTCAAGTCTGATGATGTCACCATCCTACAAATATACCTGTGGAAAGGTAAAATCTCACTAATTTGTATAGCACGTTGTGTAAATGCATACTACTGCATTAGCATAATGTAGTTAAATAGGTGTTTGAATCCTGCACTTGCCCAGTGTGTGCATCTCCCTGGGGAAGAGCAACTTTTTGGAGACTACTCACATACCTTAAAAGTGGTATATTCATCTTTATCAAGTCTGATGATATCACCATCCTACAAATATACCTGTGGAAATATGAAATCCCAGTGATGTGTATAGCATGTCATGTAAATGTGTACTGCTGTAATATCGTAATGTAATTAGATAGGGGGTTTGAATCCTGCACTTGCTACCTGTTTGTGTGTGTCTCTGTGGGAAGGAGCAACTTTTGGAGACTACTCACACCCCTTAAAAGTGGTATACTCATCTTTGTCAAGTCTCATGATGTCACCATCCTACAAATATACCTGTGGAAAGATGAAATCCTAGTAGTGTGTATAGCGCATCGTGTAAATGCATACTGCTGCATTATCATAATGTAATTAGGTACAGGTTTGAATCCTGCACTTGTCAACTGTCTGTGTGTATCTTCCTGGGAAGGAGCACCCTTTTGAGTATACTCATCTTTGTCAAGTCTCATGATGTCACCATCCTACAAATATACCTGTGGAAAGGTGAAATCCCAGTAATGTGTATCACGTATTGTGTGAATGCATCCTGCTATAGTATCGTAATGTCATTAGGTAGGGGTTTGAATCCTGCACTTTCCTACTGTGTGTCTCCCTGAAAAGGAGCACCCTTTTTGGAGACTACTCACACCCCTTAAAAGTGGTAAACTCATCTTTGTCAAGTCTGATGATGTCAACATCCTACATATATACCTGTGGAAAGGTGAAATCCCAGTAATGTGTATAGCGCATCATGTAAATGCATACTGCTGTAGTCTCATAATGTAGTTAGGAAAGAGTTTTAATCTTGCACTTGCTGACTGTGTGTGTGTGCTCCAGATGTGTGACACCATTGGAGAATGTGGACTGGGTTTTGATTTTTCTAGTGTATGACATATCACAATGACAACTGTATGTGCATTACACATGTAAGGTAGCTGTGGGGCAAATCCATACACATACATGTGACCTCAAGTATTTCATAGGTGGATACTCTGCTTTCTCCATGAACGCATCAGTTATCTTTGCCAGAGCATGCTACTGATTTCCAGATCTTAGGTCACTTCTGTATGCTTGTGACAAGCTTAGCCACTGCAGTGATCCCTGGGCTACGTCTTCTGTTTCACATCCACTCATCACGGTTTCTATTGAAGAGTGTGAGTGAGGGTTTATGCTTGAGGTATATTTGAAACCTGTTCCAAAGCAAGCAAAGTCTGGCAAAGTTGACTAATCATTATAGGTGTGCAACAACCTCTCTGGATCTGCATGCAAACCCTTTATTGCTTATGTGCTCCACAGAGGGATTTCCAAAACCTTTTGGTAATGTGATTATCAAAGGAGAGATGACTTAACACGTGGCTCTATGTATACATTAGTACCTGTTCCACATTTTGGGGGCTACTACCTATGTAGTACTCTGGGGATACTTTGTTTTCTAAAAGTGGATAACTATGCTTTCTTTGGCTTATAGCTTTACAGCATGAGTTTGACATCAGGTATCTGTCTGTATGATACTCTTTTGGAGGATGTGTGTTCAGCTGGAGACTAAAGTATAGCCCACAGTATGCATTGTCATCAAACATGGGCAGACATATCCCTACTGTGTTTGCTTGTACCTAAGAAAGTTATATGCCAAACAGGAGTGGTCCCAGGACTGAGTGCAGGTGAATACCACTTGTTGCTGGCATAGAATAGTACATGGAGGCTGCAAATGTTACTGTGTGTCCTACATCTGTGTGTCAGTTGTCAAGCCATCATCTAACAATCGTTTATGGTCAGTCTGTTGAGGTTATGTATAATACCAGTATGTGGGATGGGTATGAATTGCTGGTGAGCTATAGCTTGGCTGTGTTGACCTCCCCTCCCTCACCTATAGCCTTGTTGACTGGCTTGAAGTCTACTAGGTGTAGGATCCATGATTTGGCCTTTAGAGAACCTAAGTGGGTATGGTGCAGTGTTTGCAGGTTCATAATGTCTCTGTTAATGAGTTACATAATGCTGTGCTCCATAGCCTTCCAGACAACATTGGTCTGGCTTATAGGGTGAGAGTTTCCAGGACCTGTTGTAGTTTTACCCTTAATCAATTTATGTTAACATTTACACTCGGTGTGACGAAGGTGGACAGGTTTAAGAATAAGTATATTAGAGGGTCAGGCCAGGTTTGAAGGTTAGTAGACCATGCCAGATAGGCAGGATTAAATTGGTTTGTACATGTGCTGAGGAGGGATGCAGAGTATATTGTGAAATAGATGCTAATGATGAAGCCGCCAGGTAACAGGAAAAGAGGAATGCCTATGATGAGGTTTATGGCTGTTGTGAGAGAGGACATGCAGGTGGATGGTGTGACAGTGCAAGATGCAGAGGGCAGGAAGAAATTATGTACTGTGGTGACCCCTAATGGGAGCATCCGAAAGGAGAAGTAGAAGAAGAAGACGTTGTAGCTCAACCCTTGAGGAATGTAAACACCATTACCGTGTGTCATTCCACAAGTATGTAACCTGTATAGTGGCTGCACCTGGACAGAGCATTTAAGTGAGTGGTGACATCATATGTCAGCTTGTGTATGACACAGCCAGGGACACTGTCCAGTACCATTGCCACTGTGGTGTGTACTTTGTTAAAGAGATGTTTTAACTAGACTGTCTGTGAATCATCAGGTTTTACATACTTCAGGCCTGGAAATGTGGCCCTTTTGCAATGACAGGGTGGTGAAATCCACATTCAAACTGTCTGACAAGGAATTGGTAATGTCAGTCAGATAAGTGTACTTTGTGAACATTACATTAACTGTGATCCGATCTGAGATTTCCCCTGTAGATTATGAACAACACTGAAGAAAGCTTTAGTGTTATCTTTGGAATCCTTGCCATTTTGTATTTTGAAGCTTGCCTTGTATGTTTATTGAGGGATTGTATTTTCCCAATGATACTGACCAGAGAGGTTATCCCTTCTTCGTATGTAACTCTTTTTTGGTACAACTTAACACCTTCTCTTATATATTTAGTTTATGGCAGGGGTCCATGAGACAAATATACTTTTACTGTATAAGTGAGAATTTCTTGTGTTTGTGATAGCACGGTCCATGCAACCCTGTAGGTGTGTGCATTAATAAAGGATTATGCAGCTGGGACAGTGTTAACCTTAGTAATGCAAACCAATGACAGATAGCAACAACAGCATCACCCACAGCACAGTGTCAACCCATGTCATACACACACATGAGTACCCAAGTTCCAAAATGTGTGTAGTACAATGCATACTGACCACCAATAGAAAGTATGGAGTATTAACACTGGCCAATTCAGGGCATGTCACCCTGCCCATGTGTCCAATATGCATGTACATGCAGACAGTGCACCTCCACCATGTTTACAAATGTACACCTGCAAACCTGTGCTGCACACACCCCAACACTTACTGTCCACTGTATAACACATGCTGACACAACTACACACATCAGCCAAGTGGCACATGGGCAAACAAAACACAATTGGAATAAACACTGGTGGAAACAATACAACATTGCTAATTACAGCTTTAATGCATAATGCCTCCTCAGCTACACCTTCAAGGATATCATTACACTTTACTGCTGAGAACATGCTACACATTCAGCCATTGCTGTACTTTATTAAAGTCACCCTGTGCATCAGCACCATGTTAGCCTGCTCCTTCATCAATGTTACAGATGATAGGAGGTGGCACAGGTTTCATCATATGCACAGGGTGTGTTGTTGGTTTGCCAGAGGCCTACACTGAGCCTAACAATCGACATGTGTGTGTGAGTGTGTGTGTGAGGGCCATGAGTACTGTTAAGGGCCAATGTTGCTGTAATGTGTGCGGGTATGTCTTTGCCCTAGGTTTCTGATTTATGTGTGTGTGTCTGCATGCACACAGTTCCACCATCTGGCTGCCATATACGGGGATTTGTGAGACAGCTACTGTACCTGGCAGGCTTTACAGATCACCATCTCTGGCCACAGATATGGAACCTGTGCCTGGCAGGAGTGCTACAGACAGCATCAGGTATTAATCCAGACCGGGTACTATCCGAAGAGGTTGACATATGTCCACTGGATCCAGGTCCCTTCTGGGACTGGCCAGAGCCACGTGTACGTGGTCTACTAGGACGGTCTATGGATAGACCCTCCCAACATTGCTGGGGCTGGTACTGCACTACGGGAGTGGCTGTGACTTGCTGGACGTCCACGGCAACCTCCAGCTGCTGATGTTGCTGGCATACGTCTATGTCAATGTCTCAACTGTCCCACACTGTCTTGACACATGGACATGACATTGTGGAGGACATCCAATGTCTCACCCCAATGTCTATCAATGACCTCAGTGTAATTACATATGCACCTGCTAGGTCATGAATACTGTCATTTACAGATGTGTTTTGAGCCCTCTGTGCCCTTAGTCCCTGTCCGGTGTACTGCTCCATTTGTGTCTGTGCCTCCATGACAGCCTGGAACATGCGTGTGTTAGAAAGAGGTGTGGCACATCTGCCAGGGGCATGATGACCAGCAGTGCTCTGACGAGAACCCCTGGGCATCTGCCTATGTGGTACCATTCCAGACATCTGGCTATGGCTGCTGTGTCCTGATACATGTGCCATAGATACCACACTGTCCTGACCAGTGCCAACCATACACTGTCCCTCAGCTAAGGGCAATGGTGTTGATGGATGTACAGGCAGTATGACTGTGTGCATGGATCGGGTGGAGACTTGTGTACTGTTAATTGGTGGCCCAACAACAGACCCTGATAAACCTGCCTGTGCCTCAACACACCTATCCTCATGATCACTGTTTGTCTCAGTGACATCAGGTTCCCTGCTGTACTGAACCAGCCCCACCTCGGCACCTGTGAGAGTAAAACGGGAATCACACTTTAAGTCCTGAACATGATGTCAGACCACATGCGCATATGCAAACATGCGCACATGCACACATGCGCACATGCACACATGCACACACACACAAAAATACACTCCTCCCTAAAGCAGACACACACAACACCAGCAATCTCAGAACACACACAATAGCAGGTGACGGTGGGGTACAGTATCACAAGCAAAACAGTCATATCACATATGTCAGCATGCAGGATATGTGTTGCTCAACAGCATGCAGTGCAAGTGTAAACAGTCCTTGTTTCTAACAGTATACATGGCTTTGATGCCTGTGTTTTGTTATTAGGTGATGGGCTTCCCCCTGGAACACAATGCATACATGGACACAACATTGCTGTGCAGGTATTCAAAACTCTGTAATGTACTGTGCACCATAACAAACAGGTGTACATACCATGGCTGGATGTGTATCTGTGTGTCAGATAGGTATCCAATGCTGATTACAACCTCTGTGTCTTTAGCAAATAATTGTAGACACATTTTTAGCACATGCATGATGAGTATTCACACAACATCATCAGTGGTGCATGGATAATTGATGGAATACCATTCGGCCACATACCCAATGTACGGTACTTATGGTGAGTGTAGATCATATTGTGGACATGCCAGTGTCATCCATGACATGGAATTTTAAACCACAACTGCATATTTAAACACTACACATACCCAATGTGTGTCATATGACCTAGCCACTCAATAGCATCACAAGACATATATGTGTCAGTTGTGCAAATGGTGATTGGTATGCATATTGTTTAGAGGTGCATATGTGTGCACACATGCAACATTAAGGTGTATAGCAAGGTGTATATCAATGAAAGCTATGTATAGTACTGTGGCTACAATAACTGGATGGAGTATAGTACCACAGGCCATCATCATGAAGCATCATGTGGTCACTCAAGGCTACAAATGTTTCCCAAACTAGCACTACTCATGCTGTACCAGAACTGTACTACCTTGGCTACATTCACCATTTCACAACCAGTTGTTACATGAGTTTGTAAGGAGGCCAATAAGGAGCATTCCCTGACATGAATGTGTAGTGTGTTGCAGAGTGTTTAAATGCCCCATGATAGGCCTCTACCCCTCAGGTATATTATGTGTAATGTGTGGATGAGATTTTGGATACTGGAGTGTGTCTTTACAGAGGGTTTGGGAATCCTTTATGTGTAGCATGTTAAAATGCTCTGTGTATGACATAGATGTGTATGTAATGTGCATGTTGAGTATCAACTGTGCCCATCCAATGGTCATTACAGTCTAGCCACATTTGTTTGAGATGGTCTGGGTATTGCATGTGTTTGAGGCAGCTAATCACATTAGTGAGATGTGCTTGGTCTTGCACCAAACATGCACAGCATGCATTATGGGTAGGTGTGTTACATGTGTACATGGCCTACACCTTAAATATGACATGCACTTTTTATTTACAATAATAAATGTAGAACACACTCACCAACATCTGTCCGCTGCCTTGATGTCATCCTAGAGGGACCTACATAGAGATGAGACAGTTTGTCAGTGGCCACAACTGTGGCATTGCTACTGTGTGTTTGCAATCTTACAGTGCAACAACAGTTTACATTCACAGGGCTACAGATTATGTTCCAAATGATCAGTATTGCACAGCAACAGGCTCCACATCTTTTAACAACACACTCCACATCTCACATATGCATGATCTACCAATACAGATAACAGTAGTCTACAGATATGCCATGTTACCTGCATGCTCCATGTGTGCTTGCTGGGTGACTCCAACCTCCATCATGGTGTATGTCTGCTGCTGTTGTTGTTGGGCAGGTGCTACCAGGCTCAGGAGCAGCTCCTCCACTCTGGTGAGGGGGGAATGGATATTAACACCGCCTCCTGTTGCAAGCTGTTGTCTCCACACATCAGCAGCATGCTGATGGACATGTCTGAGAAGATCACTGCAGTGGTGGCATACCTGCTCATATGTCTGGTTATGCATGCCTACTTCATTTACCCTGCAGACAGCATATTGCCACATTGCAGTATGCTCCTGCTGGTCCTGGCTGGTTCGTGAAAACATGAGACTGTAGTGCTGAATCATACTGGTAGTAATTATATCATCTTCAGCACTACTGTAACTGGGGTTCCTGCGATGTGCCATGATCCCTGGAAGACATAAATACAAAAATATGTCTGAGTAAGTTATATGGCACATTTAACATTATACAATACATACATTACTGAACTGCCATATATAGCAACCTATTAGCTAACCTAGAGTGAAACACTTTAACTGCCACATATCACTGCTCACCCCACAAATGCTTGGAAATGCATGGCTCACTCTCAATCAAATGAACCATGTTCTGCACAGCAACAAAATAAAATCACTATATAAGACTATACAAGAGTACCTGGCACACTGTATGCAACATGATGCACCACCTAGCCACAGCAGATATACATCAAGCTGATGTGTAAAGAAATATATCACCTATCACAATGAGTGTAAGGTCCAGTAAATGTATTACTATTATACCACACAACTTGTTAATGGCAAAGCCATGTCCAAAACATGTGCACAATTGGGAATATAGGTTGCATACTACTGAAGTACACTATGAATGTTGCTAGATACGCAGTTATATGTTTTATCACACATATGTCAAAGGACATATTACAGGCATACCCACACACACATCAGACATAATTACAGGACACAAAGGTATGACAACCCAGATAAGCTTTCAGTGTGTACTATACAGTATTGTGTGTCAGTACTTACACAACCTTAATCTTGAGAAATGTAATCTGTGATGAATACAGGGACCACACAAAACAGTGGATGCAAGCAATGTGGACACACACCATACTTTGCTGTACAGGCCCAGAGCTTCAAGTAGTACTACAGTACACACAGGATTTGGATTCAACATCAGTACCAATCAATAATCATAGATGATGTGCTTTAGCCTCCAATGACACACCCTAGCTAAAACCAAGGGACTTAATCACACTGTATGCAATAGCACTTTTTCTGCCTAGCAACAGAATACATAGCTTTTGCTAGGATCAAAGCAAGGACCCATAATACCATGACACAAACAGTTTCCCACTAAGCTATCCCACAGACACATATCTTTGACGTATTTTCAAACACATTGACCATCACAGTCAGTTAAGTTTACAGAGAATCTATTGCAACAAGTAGATGTAGGTGTGTATGAGTATATATAACTCTATATATATATATATATATATATATATATATATATATATATATATATATATACACACATACACATCCATTGGTGTACATATACATATATATGTAGGCACATATACATTTCACCTTTCATAGTGAGAATATCAATTATACAAAGGATGTGAGGTGTACAGTAATGTAATAAAATTGCACAGTCTTGGGATAAATGCATTTAAGGTGTTCAAAGCCCAGGTAGCTTTAGCAGGCCTCACTGGCTTCAACATTGCAAACTGAACAAACCACACATAGTGTTTAACCACCACATGCCATATACCAGCATTGTATGCTGTCTTGTTTGTCACACACTAAAACCTACATACAAATATGCACATACTAACCTTCACCAACATATATATCTCCACCCTTCACAAACAGTTGCAATATGTCCCCTGCTCTATTCACATATACAGATGTGAATATATATGACACATATATATTTTTCCATATATATATGGCATACACACACAAGGTCCACACTGTTGTAAGTCCCTGGATCTCACAGCTGAACTGTTGGACCTTGCTGCAACACAAACAGGTGTCACATATGAACACACACTAACATTAGGAGGGTATATATGGCTACAAATGCTAGATAAGCATACTAGACTGCTACAGCAGTTGCCAATGCTAAGCTACACTTTAATATGACTATCATGCATGTGTTGTTCTGTCACACCCATGTTTATATAATGCAAGTGCTAATCCCCCCAACAGCCATTGGCCACACTACTGTACAGAACACAGATAACATGGATTAGATATTTGACATTTAATGCTGAGCTACACATTTCACAGGTATGTCTCACTGCCCACAGGTGCACACTGTATTGTCCATAGCAGTAGTTAAACAGAACATCTATGCATAAATAAGTACTGCTGCCACATATGAATGGTTCACATTATGTAGACTATTCTTCAATAACATCTACTACATGCCAGTAAATACATATATGTCACATACCTTTCCTTTGTATGATTTGGTAATATTTATTTTTTTCTTTTTCCTTTTCACTGTCTCTCTCTCTCTCTCTCTCTGTCTCTGTCTCTGTCAGTCTCTGCAATAGAGTGATTGAGTTTGTTGGCAGTGATTGCATCCTACTTTTGCAGGAATTTGCACATGAGCATGTGATGGCCTCTGCACCAATTAGTGGCCACCACTTGCTAATTGCATGCAGCCTGCTGTGTAGTAATTGCAGTAATCACTGTCATAGCAACCCAGTACTATAAATTGCTAACTCAGGTAAGTGTGGCCCTTTCAGCTTTCCAAGATGGAGATCATCCTTGTTTGCTGTGGACATCATTGTTTAAGACAGTAGGTTGGTATAGTTCTTATATCAGAAGCTAGGGGTGTAGCCAGAAATTTACATTTTGTACTCAGACCTAATGTTGCTGCTTCCAGTACCCACTTGTCAGTGTAGAAATGTACTCACCCCTCAAAGTGCTACCCCAAGATACATGGAAAGATGTACTTTCTTTTCAACTGTTACAATTAACTGCCATACAAAGCTAGTTATTAAGATGTATTCCTTTGGCACAAGAATTGTTTGTGAACTCCTATACTGTGAATATTCATTTACTCAGTTCTAAACAGTTTGTGCTTTTTTAGTGTTGACATTAGCACACGCTGCTCAGAAAAACTGGACACATTTCAGTACTGTGAGTATGCTTACCTACATCCTTGGTAGACCCAGCACACACAGGTATATTCTACATTTGGGTAGGGGTGCAGAAGTACAGAGAGCATAAGTATTATTGTGTGGATTTTATCTTGCTGGACTTACAGGGTTGCTGTGTACATGTTAGTTTATCAAGGCAAGTAGTCTGTCTGCGTAACTCCCAACTGTGGACCTATCCACATGGTAGCCAGAAAATAGCCTGTTATTTTTTAGTCTGTGTACCACACAGGTCTTTTCAGCAATAAAGCAATGGCATTGTTACAGTTGGTTGCTACCAGTATATGGCTACATCCATTTGCATTTGAGTGTTGTATTCCCACATAAGGGTATGCTACCAAAACTCCTTCCAAAGCTATTTGCACAGTGTGCAACAGCAGAAAGGCTAATATGCCTCTGTGTTTCTACCTCTGCCAGACCTCTCAAACACTCAGGTACATATTTGAACAGACTCAGGGAAAAGTAAAGGAAAAGTCAGGGACACCTTTAAAATACTAGTGCCATTAAGTTGAAACATTGAGAGAATCAGAGCATATGAATTAATGCACCTTTTCTGAAGTAAAAGAAGTGTCTAACTCTTAATTAGTGTCATTATTCATTAAGTGTAATTCACCAGCTTTCTGGCCAATGTCAGTAGTTTTAGGAGGGATTCAGCGGGACAGAGCTAAAATCTGTGTCAAAATCAGGGACATCCCTGAAAATTAAGGACAGTTGGGAGGTATGGCCCCTGCCCTAAACAGATATGCCAGTGTTTGTCCTGCTGTGATACTGTGTGGGGTTGTAAAGTGATGGTGTAACATTATTTCCTTCTAGAATGGCTGCTTCTCTTATCACAGTCATGTAATGTAATCCCACAACAACTGTTGGTAAAGATCCACAGAACAAGTTGTGAGGTATGGCATTCCTATTTTTCCTTTACATTCACTCATTCTGATGCATGATATATTTATTTCGGCACCAGCTTGTTGTATATCTACTGTGGCTTAGTGGTACTTCAAGTTGTGAAGTTTGTACAAGGTCCAGGGTTCGCGACTGACAGAGGTGTTTTATTTTGCTCCTGAGCAGAACAAGGACCCTCACATACAGAGTGACTAAGGCACTTTTAAGCAGTTATAAGCGGGTTTGTGCAGGTTTGCACGATGCTTAGCAATGCTTAGCTAAGCACAAACAAGCACACACTTGGGTAATCACGCTAACTACTGCTTAATAGTGCTTATTCCTGCAAACCCCTACACTCATTTCTTTGAAAGAAAAGAAAAATGAGGAGATAGGAAAGTGGTGAAAAAGGGGTACAAAGAGGGAAGGACAGTATGGAAAGTAGCTCGGGATGTGCAGGACAGGTATAGGGAAGGTCCATAGCTGCCCATTTCTTTAACAGCAACAGCCGTGCATATGGAATAAATTTGGAGGTAGATATGAAACCTTCAACCCCTGCGAGAGGGGTGAGGACAACAAAGTATGTTGTAATGCCAATTAAATTACATTTTATGTGTCCAGTAGACATGTGTGTAAAATGGGCAGCTATATATGGGGCATAATTTTTTTTGGGGAGCAGATTGCCTTTTTTTTCAGGTGAGAGTGGAATGTGGGGTAGGGGAAGTAGGTATATTTGGGGAGGTAGGTTGGGGAGGTAAACAGACAAGACAAACAAGATGCATACAGGGGTGGTATATGACACATGTGGTGGGTGAACACCTTTGATGGGGAGGGATGTTTGGAAATCACAAGCCCATGAACCCACAGATGGAAACAGTGGGACTGAGGTCCCCACCCATGGGCAGTCACCACTGCACCTTTACAGCCCAAAGGGTGGCTGTGCTGGGGGCTGTGTAGGAGGGGCAGGCTGACCTGGGAGTTGTGCCACTCGTGCCTCAAGCTGGCGTAGAGGTTCTGCAACAGAACATTCAATCTCTCTATGCACCACAGCCCAGACCATTCGAAGGGTGATAGGTGGTCCTCCACTGCTCACGCTTGCACAGGGGGGCCAAGGCCCATCCCCTGCAGTGCTTCCACCCAAAGGTGGCACAGGGCCAATGGAGGAGGAGGTCCCAGGCTGGGCACCAGACCTGCTGGTGCCAGGTGCCATGGCCAGCTGAGGTGGGACAGGTGGGTCCACTGGGATCGGCCTTCACATACGAATTATGTTTTGGAGGGTTTAATAAAAATATGAGTTAGTAACAGTCAACAGCATTCCCAATTAGTTATAACAGCATGCAGAAGTATTCCCATTAACCCAACACACCAGGTATTCAACAGTTGAAAAGCAAGCATAACACATGCATATATAGAGCAATAGTGGACATTACAACAGGATGCAGGTTGAATTGATGGCAACAGGCCACCAATATTGTGGTATTTTAACAGGGCACATGCATAGAAATAAATGCAAATATTTATCAACCAGTAGGACATATGTCCCAACAAATGTTTTTAGATTAGACATACTGATTGAGGTATGGAATTGCATTTTTTATGCACACACAGTAGGGTGGAAAAGGATAGCTCAATTAACCAACTTATATATCCTTCTAATTTTCACTAAATTCCTATTAACTGCAGTTATATGTCCCTTACATGCATTATTACACTACCTAATGTCCTTATATTGTGCAACTGGATTTTGCTAGATCATTATATAAACGCGCTGTATCTTACAGACTGTCCAAGATGCAGATGTTACTGCTACATATTTTGAGAGTTGCTCACACACACTATTGCTAAGATGGTACACTGACAGCTCTACTTTCATATAATTATCTAGATATGTTCAGGTGAAAGTATCAGTTATATGTTAACAGCTCCTACATTTCTGGCAGCACACTGACATTTCTGTTGAACACAATACCAAGCTACTCATGTTCCAGATTAACCTGTACATGCTGGGCATGAACCAACAGTTGAGGGCTGTAAATATGCATAAAAGCTACTGGCACTCCCTTCATCCACGTTACATGGGCCTACCCAAGTGTGGGTTAACACTGCTTAATACAACAGTACTATTTGTAAAATGCAACAGTACAACAACATATCAAAGAAAATGACACAGACGCACTCCAGGATTTATACATTTATTAAAGGATTATTACACCTTTATTTATTGGGTTAAAACACTTTTTGAAGGCTCTCTCATTTATTTTATATAACAGTACATGCAGAATAATTACTAACCTGTCTGATGATGCAGCCTTTGCAACCTATCTTCATGGGCTTGCTGATTCATAGCCCGGACACCTGCAGCTGTGAAGTAAATGCAGTGATATTGAGAAATACCTATCCATAGTGTAGACAAGCATAGCAATTCTTAACTACTTAATACAATGGCTACTTACTCAGTACTGGGGCATTAGGCATCGCACAGGACTCCTGGATCCACTGGTCCAGTTGATCCTCCTTCCGTCACTTCAGGTCAGAATAATGGTGCATGACCTGCTCTCCAGTCTGAGGAACGCCAGTGGCACTGGTGAGATAACAAGCAAGACTGTTCCAGGCCTCCGTTTTATATTGGATGCCCTGGTACTGGCCCTGCAGGAGTCTTTCCTCATGATTGTGGACAAGGAGCCAAACCATTACTTTGGACTCCTCAATGCCCCAGCATTGCACTCGAAATCGAGTGCCTTCTCCAACACCGGCCATGCTGACTGCAGAAGGAAGCTACAACCAGTTATGGCAAGTATTCTCACCTGTGGAGCTTAAATATGCCTCATTTCCCATACTTATTTGTGATTGGGAAGTTTTGGAAAAGCTCAACTGTAGGCATACCTGCTTAGCTGATGTTGACAATGTTTAATATTCCTTTGATAGATATGTGTCTGTTGAAAGTGCATGGTTATGAAATGCTGTCATGGCTTAGTGGTTATGTACTGTGACTATAGTGCACAGTATCCTGAGGTTGAGCACTGTCACTGCTTTTTATTTTCCTACTGGCCAGACCTGAATGGTTAAGGTACGGTAAAGGAGGTGTGGCCATGTTTAGCCGACTTTGTTCAACTTTGCCCAATGTTGCTCGATGTTGCTCGACATTACTCGACATTGCCCAACATTGCCCAGCGTTGCTTGACATTGCTCGATGTTGCTCGACGTTGCCCGACATTGTGCTGGTTAGCATGGTGCGCAGCTATGCACAAATACGTTATAGTTGCGCTGGTTGGTGCAGTGTGGAGCTACGCGCAAAGACATTGCGCTTGTTAACGCGGTGCTCAGCTACGAGCAATTGGTTATAAATATGCTAAATACTGCTAAAATGTGCGTAGCAATGCTTTATATTGCTTAAAATAAGTTACTCATGCCTCCGAATGCATAACCATTTCACCTTCATATATATATCTATATATCTATAATTCGTTCACTACTACATATAACATTTGAATGCTTTTTACAAAACTTATACATGATAAATGTCAGGAAATATTTCTGTATACAGATTTCCAACAGAAAATGGAACGTGCTGTAGTGAGATTCAAACCGGGAATGTCTCCTCTTTGTGCAAAGGCTCTAACCACTACGCTATTGCTATTCTGCTTAATTTGCATATATTTCTCTTATTATCCTCTTCGGTGTCTAAGCTGCTCACTGTAGCTAAGCAATGGGCAAACCCGTGCAAACATGCACAAATACGGGCAGCTATATCGGAAATAAAACAAAAAAATAAATAAATTTCTTTTAATTTTTAAATTTGTATGAGGTTTAACATATGGGGGAGTGTAGTGTTACAATGTACACATGTGAGCGGACTCGCTCATGTAACTCTACATTTCTCGAGTTTCGTCACTGCAGGGGCATGGATTTTTGGACTGCTTGGCAGTCCGACACGCCCCCTACACTCGTCCATGCTCTGTGTAAGCTTTTAGAGTTGAGGCAGCGTGCCCTCATTAATATGCATGGCACGCTGCCGTCATACTCTTAGACTGGCGTTTCCGTGTAAAACTAATCTAGTCTTACATGGAAGATTAGTAAATCCTGGGGATTTTTTTAAATGCTAGTCCAGTTGAGATTAAAGTGTTTCATTTAAGTACTTTTGCTTTAAATGAACATCATTTGAACATTTTAAAATTAGGCTTGAATTTTATTCAAAGTCATAGGACTAAACTTACTCAAGCCATTTTAGAGCTAACGTTTTATACAAGGAAACTCAACTTGCACTTTATTTTAAAAGATGTTAATACTGGTAATTGTTTGACTAAATCTTCAGTTTATAATCCTCCCATACATTTTATTATCAAAAGTTTTGAAGCCACAAGTGAGAGAGATATAAGGTGTCTTTTGAACAATACATCAGTTAAATCCTATTATAGTCTAAGTGTGGCAGAACATAAAACACTAAGACAGCTAAGTGAACAAAACAATTTAAGGTTTATGAAAGCTGATAAGGGGGTGGCTGGTGGAAGTAGATTATCAAAAAGCTAAGGAAATCATGTTAAATAACAGTGAAGATTATCAAGAAATTTCATTATGTGACATACACAAAAGGTACAGGCTTATCAATTATCATTTACATGATTTACTAATGACTGGTGAAATTGATATACAGTTTTATAATTTTATAATAATTGATAAACCGTGTATAGGCATGTTATTTGGAATACCAAAGATACATAAACATCCAACCCATCCCTCATTCAGATCTATTGTTTCTGCTAGTAGAGGTATTAATGAGGGAACTTCAATATTCCTGAATTCGATTTTTAATCCTCTAGTGTAACAATTACACTCTTATATTCAAGACTCCTGGGACTTTCTTAATAATATTAAGAAATTTAGTCATGAGTATTCTTATTACACCAACAGGAACTTTGTCATTACAGTAGATATAGTTTCATTATTTACATTTCTCCCAGAAGAAGAAAGGGTTGACTATGTAAGGAGCTATTTGAGCAAATAAACCAAATAAAATGTGGATTCAGTTCAACTGTTTAGTATTCTATTAAAAATATTACTTGAGAACAACTCTTTCTTTTTTTAATAACAAGTACTATCAAGAAAAAAGAGATGCAGCAATGGGGGCAACTCTTGCTCCTGCTTATGCCAGTCTTATTCTTGGGAGGTGGGAGAGATACTTCCCATAATATAGGGCTATAAGAATATTGTCTCCTACAAAAGGTTTGTGGACAGCATGATTTTTATTTTAGAGGGAAGTGTTGATGGAACCACTTTTGCAGATAATCTAAATGAGATTTCATCATTCCTAAGGCTTACTGCAGGTGAATTAGGACATGGCATTTCTTTCCTAGATGTAAAGTTAAAATGGAACCAGGATAATAAGAGTTTTGAAAGTGAGATACATAGAAAAAATAAATTTTCCAGCAGCTATATCCATTTCTGTAGCAACCACCCTCATCAAATAAAAAGAAACATACCAAGAGGACAATTTATCAGGGCATCTGGCATGATTAGTAATGATGGGGTGTTCAAAAATGTGGTAAAATGTATTACTGTTTTTGCTAACAGAGGTTAGAGCCCTGATTCTTTTTACCAAAAAAAGCACGAGAGGATCAGGGTAAGAGGCATGAGATTTTTAAACCTATTCTTCTGGATGGACTAGCAAGTAATAAAACCAATAGTAATGGAGAAGGGACAAATAGTAAGAGCTTCAATAATAAATGCATCCCCCGTTGTGTGCTTGATATGTCAGTGGACACATATGGTATTAGAAATATAACTCAAAGTAATTGGAAAGTTATTAGTGGCAATAAAGATTTATTTGATTTTTTGGGGAACGACCTTTGTTTGCACATAAAAAGATGTTACTTTCAAACACTTGTTAGGAAAAGATGAAACAAACATTTGTCCACCTAAGACCAACAAACAAAGAGGGACTTACAAGTGTAATGGGTGTTGGGTTTGAAGACTCATTTATAAAAGCCCATGCATAATTTTGTCACATAAACCATATACAATTAAAATCTTGGGAAGATTTCATTGTGGTTCTGCGGGGGTTATTTACACTGGAGTTTGTCCAGGGTGTGACTGTTTTTACATTGGTATAACCACAAGGTGTCTTAGAGATAGGATAAAAGAACATCTGCATGCCATCAGGAGCCAGGACAGCAACAATGCTTTGTTTAAGCAGTTACATGCAAGAGTTATAAAAAGTTTTACTTTGCTGTATTAGAACAGGTTAATTTTGATAAGAGAGGTGGGGATTTTAAAAAAATGGGTAGAGAATAAAGAAGTTAAATGCCAAATAAAAGCAGATTTTCTACCTGGTTTAAATGAACATATCAATACAAAATGCTTTATAAGAGATAGGAAACTATGTGGTTATAAAACAGTTAACCATTAGAGGTGGAGGATACCGATTACTGAATGGTATAATTGAAGAAATGCTATTGGGTGCAACAGGAGTATTCTGTGTATAAAATGTGCTTGTTTTTTATTTAATTTTGCATATGTTCTGAAGAAGTTTTACGAAAGTGGATATTAAAAGAAACTACACTCATTTTGTTCCATCTAAGTTCCTTTGAGCTTATCAGAATATTTTATTGTTGATAAATTAAAAAATAAAGGAAATGAAAAGCAAGGCTATGTAAGGTATATACGGAGGATAGCAGCTGTGTAACTCTGCAGCATATTGCAGCATTAATGAAAACAATGTACAGATTTAAAGTAAAAATAAGTAAATATTTTGTTGTATATTCACTTTTGGGGAGGGCAGCCATGTATATATCATAGGCTTAACACATTTTGTGGGCTACAAATGTTAATCCCTCGACCTTGCTACTAAGGGATATAACCCTTAACTTAATTATTTGTTCAAGTTCCTACAGAAAAGTTTCTATAATGTCATGGTAGATTCTTTGCAAATATTTGCACTGGAAGTAAATATCTGATATACAAGCAATGGCAAAAGCAATAGACAAACAAGGCAGACAGTAATCTAATGGGCCTATTGTAAAATACAATCAATCAGTAATTTTGAAATCCAGCTTTTTGTAAAAAGCACCAACATAACGTTTGCACCACATCAAATGTGAAAATAGAAAATAATTTTGCAAAGAAATGGTAGTTTCACGCTCTTGGATTCAGACTCCACTGTCATTATTCAAGTTCCTTCCATACACAATTACCTTAATATAGGGCAGATTTCATCCCTCTGAGCACTGTGAATATGCAAATGGAGTGTGAACTCATTAGCATTCATGAATTTCAAAATCTGCCTAAGTGAAGCAAATGTAAACATAGTGCAAGGTCCTACGTGACTTCATGCACATGGTTTATTAATGCAAGGACAAGCACTGAGACGTGTTGCCTGCTAAGGGATTGCAGGTGTGAATGATTATTCTAAAATACAACAAAAGGCCAGTGACCCAAGTTTAGTTTTTAATTTTATGTACAGTTGTGTTAGTGAATGATTAGTCTGACTGCAGGAACAATCAGGGCTGGATTCACGATGGCTTGCATGGAGTCTGAGAGTAGAGTAAGATTCCATGCAGCCATCATGTCTGACGAGCGATCCAGGAACAGCCTGCAGGGGTGTGCAAGAGAGCTCCTAAAATGGCTCTTACACGGACAGGGCTGGGATATGCAAATTACCTCAATTGCAGGTGAAAGACATGCAAATGAGGTAGATTTGCAATTCAGGAAACCCGAACATGTCCGAGTAAGAGCAGTGTTATTTGCAGAAATGTACTCAGTTAACAACTGAGTACCGTTCTGCAAATAGCAAAACGGAGCCATGACAGCTCCAAATAAAGGTTGCATCCAGTGCAGGAAGCATGCCAATGGCCAAATATATGGCCATTTGCAATGTTTCCCGATGCAATATAAAAAAAATGTTTTTCTCCAATTTCCGATGTTTAAGCATAGCGCAGCGCCACGCAAATGGGCTGCATTCTAAAAAAAACAGAAAACTAAAAATTAAAACCCACAAATGTGGATCTTATTTAAATTGTTAATGTACAATGCAAGGGAATGGCAGGCTGAAGACAACATGGCCACCGAGTAGAGGTTGCTAAAGGGGGAAGCTGAGTCTAAGAGACGTAACCAAGCATTAGTAGACAATCCTATGCAAAGGAGGGTTAAGATAATGAATTGCAAGTTTACATAGCAAATGAGCACACTCAGTGAAGTGTAGGAGTAGGATAAGGGGAGTAACAGAGTAGAAAACAGGAGACATCATGAGTGGGGTATGTATGAAAGAAGTGAAGCTCATTGGAGCAGAGTGGAATGTGTTAGCTGTCATTTACACATCATGGAAAGAGGTGTGTCAACAGGTAGGCTAGGTAAAGGCAAAAATGGAAGGTGTATGCCGTGGATAACACCAAAGTTTCTTGCTGAGCGGGTATGCATGAGTGCGTGCGTTTAAGCCGGAGAAAACATGTATAAGGCTGTTTAAAGATTTGTAAGCCCGTTTGCGCTGGTGTGCACACGTTTTAACCTGAATAAGCAAGTTTTAGTCTGTGTAAGCATGTGTGCATGTGTGTGAGCTGCTGTGAGCATGTTTGCGCTTGTGTGCAATGCGCTGCCCCCCCGAGGAAACAGAAAAGAAAAAGGAAGCACAACAAATAGTAGGAAGTTACCAGGGAGTACTAGCAAAGCTAGCAGGTGAAAACAATCAGAATCAGGCAGTTTACACAGGCAGTACACTAGCCCAGCCCAGCCTAGCACTTAAAACTCTGCAAACAACAGTCCATTATGTTTCTCACAATGGACACTGCAGTAAGCTAATAGAAGTGAAAACTGAAAAAGCTTTACTGAGACAAAGAAATTTTAGGGGCTGCCATTGCTGTTATAAGGCGACATATGCAACATGCTGAGGGCGGTGACAATGGAAATGCTGCTGGACAACCCACAGTGAGGAGACGGAGAAGAGTGTACAGGCCCAGGGTAACCTACCAGGGGCTACATGAGCTGGAGATAGTGGAGCGCTATAGAGTGGACAGAGACCTCCTGCAGCAAATTGTTGAGCTGTGCAGGCCACGCCTCACACACAGAACCAATAGAGGGGAACCCATCCCAGTGGAAACCAAGGTATGTGTTGGCCTAAGAATATTAGCAACAGGTACCTTCCAGAGACCAACTGGTGATATGATGGGGATATCACAGGCATCAACATCCAGGGTACTGCACCAGTGCCTGGATGCCATGTCAGCACATGTCGGTGATCATGTATATTTCCCTGATTCCCATGAGGTATTGGCCAGCAATATGCGTCTCTTCCAGCAAATAGTGGAATACCCTGAGGTAGTGGGTGCAATAGACTGCACGCACATATGCATTAAAGCACCAGCTGGTGAGCGGGGTAGGGTCTACTTCAACTGCAAGGGCTTCCCCTCCATCAACTGCCAGGTCGTGTGTGATACCCAGGGCATAATACTGAATGTGTGTGCTGGCTGCCCTGGAAGCTACCATGATTCCCATATCTGGCATCTGACGCAGCTGTACCAGACATTTGCCAGTGGGGGCATCCCACACGGTCACCTAGTGGGGGATGCTGGCTATGCACTGGAGCCATGGCTGATGACACCCATCAGAAACGCACAGACACCTGAACAGAACACCATAATGAGGCACACGCACAAACTCGTAATGTAATCGAGCGTGTGTTTCAGCTGCTCAAGTCATGGTTCCGGTGCTTGGACACATCTGGTGGAGCCTTGCAGTACTCACCAACTATATGTACCCAAATTGTCATGGTATGTGCCATGCTACATAATATGATCCTGCGTAAACAGCTGCAGCAGGACCAGCATAGACCTGGGCCAAACAGCCCCCCACCATTGCCAAGGCCATCACAGGCAGAGCGTGACTCAGAGGAGGAACAACCTGAGCCTGCCCCAGTAGGCAGAAGGAGGCGTGCCCAGTATGCTTTGGCCTTGGCAAAGAAGCAATGCATAGCACATACACTGGCTCAGTAGGAACTCTGGAAATGATACCTCTCTCTGACTTGCACATATAGTAAAAGGGATGTCTAAGTTGACACTACCTGCTTTCAAACATGTACAGGGAGTGTAGTATATGCATCCAACATAGGCAGCCCTGCAGCACCACCTGAGGCATGATTGCCATGTGTTAAGCAATATAAAGCAGTGCTAAACAGCATTTACCACCATGTAGTATATGCAAACAAAATCGCACAAACCAACTAGCACAACTGTGGTCAATGTTGAGTAATATTGGGCAACGTCCAGCAATGTTGGTGAATATTGAGCAATGTTGGACAAGCCTGGTCTAAGTAGGGCATAGCTGAACAAAAGCCAACATACCCATATCTGCTTAACTGGCCCTTAAGCAGTCTGGTCTGCTCAGTATGGAAATATAGAGCAGTGATAGGCCTCAAACCCAGGATACTGTGCACTATAGTTAAAGTACTGAACCACTAAACCATGACCGTATTGCAGTGGTCAGCCTGTATGAAGGAATGTTGATAAGTCTATGCAAAGTATCTCATGGAAACCCTGCAGGCACAGCATAATCCCTGTCGAGTTATGACACAAAGGTGAGTCCTGCAGTAAGAACAGAGCCCGACTTCCAACACACACAGTATAAATGTTAATATTGGTCATGTTCACACACATCAACAAATGTAGTGGACCTCAGATAGCAACATACTGAAAGGTCACACTGGGCATGCTCACACACTTGAATAAATGAGACAAATGTCAGGCAACAAAACACGGAAAGCCTGAACTGGGCATGCTCACATACTTAGGCCATGTCTGACTACAGCACTGGGCCACACATATCTGGCAGTTGCATGTGTTAACCAAGGAACCTCTCACTATCCAGCAATCCACCCTGTGTACACAGTTATATGACAACAGACACATATATAATATAGTGGAACCCTGTCATAATCAAATATGTTCTGCAGATACCTAAGTTGTTCATAGAAACTGGTAAAGCAAAGACGATAAAGACCTGCAAACAGTATCAGCAATAAACATTGTGCATCCCGAACATTAGCATAGGTTCAGAGGTCGATACTAGGCTATCTGCCCTAGGGCATGTACAAGCCTAGCCAGAGTGTGTTTGCCATTTGAAACCCTGTCAGATTACTACACTGTGCGTGTGAATAGTAGGTCACACAAGATAGCCCATGTACGTTTAGGCTAGTGTGCCTCTGTCTAGCAGGGACACAGAAGATATCCCAGGGGTAAACATACGATCATCCATACAGTCGTCAAGATGTCTCCTGTAGGTGGTCAGTGGGTGGCTCTGCCTATGTGAAACTGGGATTACAATCCGGAGTGAGTGGAGTCTCTGGGATAAGAATCTGTCCCTCCAGCATGTCCTATTAACATCTGTGCTGAGGTATATGTCCCTGGAGTGTGTAGCTCCAAGGGAGTCGGATATCCTGAGGTGGAGCATGTCCAGTAATTCTGGGTTAGGTATATCTGTAAACAACAGGCACACATCATATCCGAGTAGGTGGTAAGCGACTGAGTAGAGCTGGCATTACTGCATCTGAACTGTGCAGGGCATCCGTGTGAGTCCCTAGATCTGCTTGGTGAGGAACTTCTGTGGCCAGTACAGTTGCTGCAGGTGTCGGGTAAGGTACACCCCAAATGTGGCATTGTAACAGAGCATGGTTGTGATGAGTATAGGGGCACAATGACCTCACTCGATCTAGATGTGAAACCATATGGGATAAGGTGGCCTATATAGAAGGTCTGTCCAACCACTTTGGCAACATGATTGTCAAAGGTGACAGTACGAACAAGTCATGTCCCTAAACCCCTAACAACTCCTACCATATGTAATGGAGTACTACCAATGTGGTAATGTGTGGGCATGTTGTTATTCCCAGAGGGGATGACTATGCAACTAATGGCATTTATCTGTAGGCCATGGCTCAGGCACCGGTCATCCATCTCTGTGAGACCCTGTTTGAGTATGTATGTGGCAGCTGGAGAGTTGATTATGGCACCCAGTTTGCAGTCAAGTGCGAACATGGTCAGCCATAGTCCCCCTGTGGTAGCCTGTACATCAGACAAATATATACTGAACAAGAGCGGTCCCAGGACCGAGCCGTGTGGGATGCCACGTGTAACTGGTGTATAGTCAGACATGGCACCTGCAATTCTGACCATGTGGGTGCTATCCCTGCTCCAGGTAGCAATCCATTGTGTGAGATATGTGTCCATATCAACGCTGGTGAGCCTATGCATAATGGCCCAGTGGGTTATTGTGTAGAAGGATTTTGCAAGGTTCAGGTAGGCTGTGTGGACAACCATCCCTATGTCGATGGACCTGTTAACCGTTTAAAGAATACAAACAGGTTCAAGAGGCAAGATCTGCCCACAACAACGCTGACATGTGTAGGACACAGTGTCTGTAGGTTCCCGATGTCTATGTGTATGAGTCCCATGACAATACGCTCCATAGCTTTGCAGAACAGGCTAGTTAGGCTTATAGGGCAATATTGTCTGTGGTCCATTGTGGCACCAACTCTGTGGAGTGGGACCACTGTTTCTTTATGCCATTCCTTGGGTACATATCCTGTAGTAACTCCGATATTGAACAGTGCTGTAATGTAAGGGTTACGTCTGTCATGAAGCTCGTGTAAGATACAGGCTGGGACACCGTCTGGTCCCATTGATGCTGTGATGTACGCTTTGGGGAGGGCAGTACTCACCCATTACTGTGTGATGTCAGGGAGGTTACACTCTGTTGGGATGGATAGTTGCTCCTTAGAGGGGATGGGGGGAGACATCTGCACTGAACCTGTTTGCCAGGATGTTGGCAATGCCAGTGGGTTCAGAGTAAGTTTAGTCAGTATGCAGTAACTCACAGCATATCAGTGAGTGTCCACCCAGGTTCCTGACATAACTGAAGAAGGCCGTGTGATAGTCCTATGTGTCTGGTGCAATTGTCTGGTAGAAGCAGCCCTTAGAAGAGTTCATGAGTGATCGTAGCTGTCTGCTAGTACAGATCACAGATGCCTTCCCCATCTGGGATTGTGCTCTATCATGTAGTAGCTTCCTCCTGACGTTGTACAGCTTATTAATGGCTGAGGTCTACCAGACAGGTCCCCTGCCATTGGAGGAGTAAGTCCTGTTGTAATTTGGGATAGCACAATCCATGCAGTCCACTAGGTGTCCATAGAATGTGTATGTAAAGGATTCAGCAGTCTGAGCCATATTTGCCACTGTCTCAGGGTCTCTGAAGGATACCACCTTGCTTTGGTGAAGTGAGACGTTGGATGGGTGTGTGGAGGGTATATGTATGTCCAGTGAGATACATTTATGTTCTGACCTTACCAATGAGGGGTATATCACCGGTGTGGAACATAGAGTCCCCATGTTGGTGATGATCAGGTCCAATATGTATTCCCCCTTGTGGCTGTGCTGACTGGTTGTGCCATAGCATATGAGTCTACAAATTATAGCGACTGTTGGGTGAGGGTGTTGGGGCTTGAGTAGTATCCCCAGTCAATATTTGTGTATTTGAAGTCACCCAATATAATGGTGTTTGTGGAGACCTTCATATTCTTCATAGTTCCCATGAAAGCCAAGTGTGGTTCCTGAGTTTGGGAGGGTGGTCTGTAGCAGGCAACAAACTGAAAGGCAGTTTTGCACAATGGTAGTTGTATATGTATGGTCTGTGATGCTTTGTGCAGTGCTACTAACCCAGAGGTGTGTGTATCTGTGATGTTTATGGATACTACCCCTAGTTGTGTTGTCTGTTCCAAGTCATGTGGTCATAAAGCATGGTATGAAACATAACCTGGTAGTGCTGGTGTGCATAAGTGAGCCCGAACCAGGCGTCTGTTAATGCACAGATATCGCTATCCTCCATACTGAGGAGAGTCCTGAGTGTCCGCAGTATGAGGGTAACACATCTGGTGTTGAGCAGCATTACCCTTAGTTTCATTTAACCTGTAATGTCTATGGAGGTGGGTTTGTCTTTTGAGCCCTGCTTAAGAAAGGCACTATGGTGGTAGCAAGAGCCTTAGCCAGCATTTGAAAGTCCAAGGGTGACAGGTGCAAGCTGTCCATATTGAAGTTACGTGGCATGTCGAGCATGTCACCACAGGCTGACAGACACTGTATCCCCTATGAATGACACCAATTTGTTAGCCAACTGTTAAATGTGATATGTTTGTCTGTATACTGTGACATCATAATTGGTGGGTGTAAGATGCTAGACAAGGTCAGGGTCATACTGGCCTGGGCTACATGATCAGAGTGTTACTCTATGTATCATGTCATGTGGTCCAGGGAGTAACGTCTGAGGTTTTACGCACCAGCATGGACAATGATGGTGCCAGTCCTTTACTTGCTTTGGAGTGACCTGACTGCATGTGTTATGTGGCAGATCCTGGCACCCGACAGACAGCCCAAAGTGACTATTCCCTTGTTTGGGCTGGTGAGTGGTACGTCAGTGTGTCTGACAAAAAGTGTCGCCTATTACAAGTGTATTAGGTGTGTTGTTTAGCCCAAAGGACAGTGACTGTGTGGCACACTGACATTGCGAACTATGTGATATGTGGGTATTGTAGTGGGGTAGCAGTTGTATGTGTGTCTGCTTTGGTGGTCTCTGCTGCTTAGGCAGAGTTCATTTACAGCATCTGAGTATGTCTATGTGTGATAATGTGGTTTGAGTGCTGTCGCTAGAGGATATGTGAGATTGATATGTGGTGTGTGTGGTTACCTTCACCACCTGATAAACTGTGCCAGTCATGGGTCGAGAGAGTTCAGCATCCTGTATGTCTATTTAGGCCCATCTCACACATATATCTGACTTTGTCGGGAGGAGGAGAGGGTTGGCTGTGTACATGAGGCACATGTGACATTGTGTCAACATCACAATATTCACCAGCTGGACTGGAGAGTACATACAAAACCGACCCCTGAACATGCCAGGATATTATGATGACATACTCTGTAGCCTGATCACAAATGATCAGTGGGGTGATAAGTATGTAAAAGAGTATAACAGGGATTAGTGCTCAGGTCCGTTGGTGTTTTGTAAAGAATAGCTGAGAAGGAGTCCAGACTGAATCATGACACCACCTTCAGCTATGTCATAAATAGCAATGTACACCCATATATGACCTGAGTCAGGGCCAACTGTACCTGACTGACAATGCTGACATCCTGACAGACAGGCCCATATATATATACCCAACTCCCACTGACGATAGTCCATATCATCATACCAGGAGATATCACATGTAGAATGGATGAGCAGCTACCCCCAATGCCAAAAGCATGGCAGCAAGTGGAATACATTGATTCACAATATGTGCCATGCATAAACTACAGAACAAACGGATCCTGCACCTGAACAGTCAGCTGAGTCTCACCCCCTACACAGGATGTGGAACCATTGAATGTGTTACAGCAACATATGGCACTCCCCACAAGTGTTGGTGCACAACACACCATGGGAAGTACAGACCAGTACACCTATGAAGTCTGATCTGCAAGGTCATGGAGTTCATCATGGTTGAAGTCATAAACAGAGCTATTGGAAGCTGACATACACACAACCCTACCAAGTGTGGTATGATCATGGTTCCCAAACATGCTAGACTGTTTGCAAGGCAGTCGCCCAGGACATACATCACTGAACACAGCTACACATGTCTCACATAGACTTTGAATAGCCCTTTATCAACATCCCAGACACATGTAGTATCCACAAAACCAACAAGCTGTGCATAAATATGTGTTGACATATGAAGGAATGTCAATGTGTCCACAGATAGATCACACAAGGTAAGGATGATGAGGTCCTGTTCAAGCTGTTGACACCTGCTGACCCACATGGACCATTCCTGGAATGGCATAAAGCAAAGTGTACACACATCACCATGTCCAGTCTGATGATGTCACCATCCTATACATACAGCAGGAGAAGGGAAGCCAGCCAATAAAGCAAATAGCGCACCATGTTAATGCATCTCTCTCTCTCTAGTATCATAGCATAGTTAGTTAGGGGTTTGAATCCTACAAACACTGACTGTGTGTGTGTGCAGTTTCCTTTGAGAGGAGTGCCCTTTTTGGAGACTGGGAAGACTCACTAAAAGAGGTACATTCCTCTTTGGAAAGTCTGAAGATGTCACCATCCTAGAAATACAGCAGGGGAAGGGAAACCAGCCAGTAAAGCAAATAGCACGCCGTGTTAATGCATCTCTCTCTAGTATCATAGCATAGTTAGGTAGGGGTTTAAATCCTGCAAACACTGAGTGTGTGTGTGTGTGTGGGGGTGTGTGTATGTGTGCAGTTTCTTTTGAGAGGCGTGCCCCTTTTGGAGATTGGGAAGACTCACTAAAAGAGGTACATTCCTCTTTGGAAAGTCTGATGATGTCACCATTCTACAAATACAGCAGGAGAAAGGAAACCAGCCAGTAAAGCAAATAGCGTGCCGTGTTAATGTGGCTCTTTCTAGTACCATAACATAGTTCAGTAGGGGCTTGAATCCTACAAACACTGACTGTGTGTATGTGTACAGTTTCCTTTGAGAGGAGTGCCCTTTTTGGAGACTGGGAAAACTCACTAAAAGAGGTACATTCCTCTTTGGAAAGTCTGATGATGTCACCATCCTACAAATACAGACGCAGAAAATAAATCAGCCAGTAAAGCAAATAGCGCGCCGTGTTAATGCGTCTCTCACTAGTATCATAACATAATTAGGTAGGGGTTTAAATCCTGCAAACACTGACAGTGTGGAGTTTGGTTTTACTATGGTAGGACATATTATGATTAAAACAGTAAGTGCATTGCACACATCAGGTATCTGCGTGGCAAATATATACGTGTACATGTCCCCTCAATCAGTACATAGGTGTGAAGCTTGCATACTAAATGAATACATCTGTTTCCATTGACAGGTTGTGCTGCTGCTTCTCAGATCGTAGGTCACATATGTATGTATGTGACAAGGCCGTCCACTGTTGCGATCTGTGGCCAAGGTCATCTGTGCCACACACACCCATGACAGTTACCAAAGAGTAGTGTGAGTGAGGGTATATGCCTGGGGTATATGTCAGACATGTTCATACACAACAACGACTGGCAATAATGGACAGTCTGTATAGGTGTACAACTGCCTTGTGGATATGCATTCAGGCCTCTAATGTCTTATGTGATACACCGAGGGACTCCACAATACGTATGGATATGTGGATACCAAGGGACACATGACATAACACAAGGCTGTATGTACACATTCGTACACGACATACATGTTGAGGTCTACCATCGATGTGGTACTGATGGGATAGTATGTATAGTAAATGTGGATGACTATGCCATAGCCGGCTTACTGCTATACAGCATGTATCAGACAACAGGTGTCTGTCTGTATGATACCCTTGTGTAGGATATGCGTCCCATCCAGGGAATGCATTGTAGGCCAATGCATGCATTTCCAGATGTGGATGAACACATCCCTAGTGTGTTTGCATGTACCTAAGGGGGCTATATGCCAAACAGGTGTGGTCCCAGGAATGGGTGGCGGTCAGTACCACTGGTTAGTTTTAGAGTATAGTACTGGAAGGATCCAACTGTTACCGAGTTCCCTACTGTGTGTCATTTGTCAGGACATCATCCAATGATTGCTTATAGTCATGCTGTTGAGGTTGTGTATACTACCAGACCACACATCATTGACAGATATTAACAGTATCACCCACAGCATAGTGTCAACCCATGACATACACACATGTCGACCCATGTTAGTACATAACTGTAATAGAATGCATACTGGCCATTGAGAGTTACTATGAGATGTTAACAATGTGTACAACAGGGTATGCCACACGTCCCATGTGTCCACCATGCACGTACATGCAGACAGTGTGCACCCACCACGTTCACAGATGTACATTTGCTAATCTGTACTGCACACATCACACACATACAGTCCACTCACTAACACATGCTGGCAACACATTACACTTCAACCAAGTGGCACATTGGTGGACAATACATACTCAGACCTAACAGTGGTGTAAACAATGCTACATTGACAATCAGAGCTTTGATGCATAATACCTGCTCAGACATACCTAAAAGGATGTCATTACACTTTCTTGTTGACAACTTGCTAATATTGCTACACTGCTATAATGACACCCTGTGCATCAGCACCATGTTAGCTTGTTCCTGCATCAATGTTACAGATGACAGGAGGTGACACAGGTATCAGCATATGCATAGGGTGTGTTGTTGTTTGCCAGAGCCTGATATTGACCCATCCAATCAACATGTCTGTGTGTGTGTGTGAGGGACAACAGTACAGCATGGGCCAATGTTGATGTAATGTGTGTGTGTGTATGTGTGAGCCTTAGTTGTTTGGTTAATGTGTGTGTGTCTGCATGCACACAGCTTCACCATGTGGCTGCCATATACGGTAGTTTGTGGGACAGCCACAGACTGTTCCTGCTAGGCTGTACAGATCACTGTCTCTGGCCATGGACACAGTACTTGTGCCTGGCAGGGGTGCTACAGACAGTATCGGGTACCAACCCCGACTGGGTACAGTCATCAGAGGCTGAGGTTTGATGACTGGACCCATGTCCCTGCTGGGACTGGCCAGAGCCATGTGCACGTGGTCTACTGGGACGGTCAATGGACAGGCCAGCGCCAGCATGGCTGGGGCTGGAACTGCCACTACAGGAGCGGCTGTGAACTGTGGGAAATCTGCGACCACTGCCAGCTGTTGCTGTTGCTGGCATACGTCCGCATCGACGTTGCAACTGTCCCGCATGGTACTGGCTCATGGAAGACATATTGTGGAGGGTATCTACTGCCCCCCCCCAACGTCTGTCAATAACCTCGGTGTAATTCCGAATGGCACCAGCAAGGTCACAGATGCTGTCATTGATAGCGATGTAATGGGCCCTCTGTGCCCTAAGTCCCTGTCTGGTGTACCGTTCCATACATGCCTGAGCCTGCATTACAGCACAGAACATATTGGATGTTGTAAGACCTGTGAGGGCACGTCTGCCAGGGGCAATATGACCATCGGTGCTCGCCCAAGAACCCCTGGACCTCCGCCTATGTGGTACCATTCCAGAAATCTGGCTATGGCTGCTGTGAGGGGATGCAAGTGCCATGGGTACCACACTCTCCTGGTCAATGCCAACTGTATGCTGTCTCTCGCCTATGGCCATTGGTGATGAGGGATGTATTGGCAGTAAGAGTGTGCGCATAGATGGGGTTGAACGCTGTGTACTGTTGACTGGCAGACCAACGACAGACCCTGTCAAACCTTCCTGTGCCAGAATACATGTCTCATCATCACCACTATCCGTGGCAGTGGTTTCAGGTTCCCTGCTGCTTTCGGCCACCCCTAACTCAGCACCTGTGAGAGGAAGACAGGAAACACACTTTACAGTCTGCACTTGATGCATGCACACATGCACACATGCATACATGAACACATGCACACATGCACACATGAACACATGCACACATGCACACATATACACTCCTCACTACAGCACATACACACACACACCAGCAATCCAACACATACTCTACAGTGGGTGAAGGTGTGTGCCAGTATCACAAGGCAAACAGTCACCACACACATGTCAGCATGCAGAATATGTGTTGCAGAAGACTATGCAGTGCAAGTGTAAGCGCCCCTATTTCATGGCAGTGTACATGGGTTTGATGCAACTGTGTAGTTGTTCAGTGATTGGCTACACCCTGGAACACAATGTGTGCCTGGACACAATATTGCTGTGCAAGTATTATCAGCTCTGCAATGCCCTGTGCACCATCACTCACAGGTATACATGCCATGGTTGCATGTATTATCTGTGTGACACATAGATTTCCAAGTCTGAGTACAGTGTCTGTGTCCATAGCAGATAATAGTGGGCACAGGTGTAGCACATGCATGCTATGTACACACACGGGATGAGTGGTGCATGTTGACGTGAAGGAATCCCAATGCTCGACATGGCTAGTGTACAGTGGTTATGGTAAGTGTGGGACATATTGCAGATATTTCGGTGCCAGCCATGGCATGGCATGCTACACAACTGCAACATTAAACACCACACATACCCAATGTGTGTCATGTGACCTATACACCCACTAGCATTCCAGGACATATATGCGACACTTTGTTCGGATGGCGACTGCTGTGCATATTGTGTATAGTGGCATATGTAAGCACACACACAACATGCTATGCATATTGTGTATAGGTGCATATGTTTGCACACACACAACATTGAGGTCCACAGCAATGACTGCTGTGAGTAGTACTGTGGTCACTGTAACTGGATAGGGTGTAGTACCCTGTGCCATCATCATCATGCATCTTGTGGCCACTCACAGCTACTAATGTTTGCAAGACCAATGCCTAGCATGCTGTACCTGAACTGCAGTGCCGTGGCTACGTTCGCAATTACACAGCCACTTTGTACATGGGTGTGTGAGGTGCCCAATAGGGAGCATTGCCTAACATGACTGTGTTATGTGTTGAAGAGTGTTGCACAGCCCCATGATAGGCCTCTACCCCTGAGGTGCATCATGTGTATGTGCATGACATGTGGGATACTGAAGCGTGACCTTACAGCGGGTTTGTGGTAATGCCAAATGTAAATGTTTTCGTGTCCTGCGTATGATAAACGTATTCTGTTGTGTACAGCTGTAGCAACTATGCATATCCAATGTGCAGTACAGTGTTGCCACAAATGTGTCTGCTGCTCTGTGCATTGTATGTGATTGAGGCAGCTACTGACTTTACTGAGATGTTTAATGTCTCACAGCAAACATGCACAGCATGCATTATACGTAGGTGTGTTACGTGTACATGGCCTACACCTCACCTATGACATGCACATGTCATTACCAATATTAAAGTATTAACACACTCACCAGCATGTATCGTCTGCCCTGCTGTCACATCAGAGGGACCTACAAGAATATGACACAACTGTGGCATTGTTACTGTGAGTGTGCTAAACTACAGTAGAACAACAGTCAACAGTCACAGGTGTACAGATACTATTCCAAATATCAATATTGCACACAATAGGCAGCACAACTGCTGAACACACAGTACACATCTCACATATGCTTATCCTAACAATACAGGTAACAGTAGTCTACAACTAGGGCATATTACCTGCATGCTCCATGTCATCATGCTGGGTGGCTCTGGCCTCCATGATGACACATGTGTGATGCTGTTCCTGCTGTTGCTGCAGTAGGCTAGGAGCCAACATGCTTAGGAGCAGCTCCTCCACTCTGGTGAGGGGGGTGTATGGCTGCCCCACCACCTGTGGCAATCTGTTGTCTATGGATATCAGACGCACTCCGCTGGACATGTCTAATTATATCACTGCAGCGATGGCGTACCTGCTCATATGTCCGGTTATGCATGCCTATGTCATTTACCCGACGAACAAGATCTTGCCACAGTGCAGAACACTCATGCTGGTGCTGGCTGGCCCTGGAAAACAGCAGTGTATAGTGCTGCACCAGGCTGTTATGTATTTCCTGTTCCTCCGCAGCTGTATAGGATGGATTGCGTTGATGAGCCATA
This sequence comes from Protopterus annectens, assembly GCF_019279795.1. Lineage (NCBI taxonomy): Eukaryota > Metazoa > Chordata > Ceratodontiformes > Protopteridae > Protopterus > Protopterus annectens. The sequence goes on along the minus strand of NC_056727.1, from coordinate 1,057,283,272 downwards.
GCCCTGGAAGACA